>NW_017096854.1:0-2281 GCF_001412225.1 Nicrophorus vespilloides
AAATCCGATTGCTCAATTCTAAAAGTATCATAAAAACAATAAGATAATTTAACATAATATCCGATTTTCTTGGCAAGTTTTTGCCAAAAATGATCGATTTGGCAAGATCTTGCCGAGATTTTGGCAATTTCTTGCCATAAAGCGTTGTTTAATAAAATAGTGGGAAGCTAACTATTTGATAAATATAGGTGCTAATTATTTGGCATAGAAGTTGCAATTCATTGGTCACATTATCCCCTTTTAGATGATGATTTTGTTGAAACAATAAGAAAATTGATTGGTTATTTTATAAGTATAAATATTATTAGGAGATTGCTATGCCAACCCCATGTTATATTTCGATTGAAGGTCAAACACAAGGTAACATTACAGCTGGTGCTTTTACAGCTGATTCAGTGGGTAACATCTTTGTGGAAGGCCACGAAGATCAAATGTTAGTACAAGAATTTAAACACGTTGTGACTGTGCCAACAGATCCACAATCAGGCCAACCAGCGGGTCAACGTGTTCACAAACCTTTCATCATTACTGTTGCATTGAACAAAGCTGTACCATTGTTATACAATGCATTGGCTTCAGGTGAAATGTTACCGAACGTTGAATTGAAATGGTACCGTACTTCTACAGAAGGTAAACAAGAGCATTACTTCACAACAACATTGACGGATGCAACGATTGTAGACATCAACTGCAAAATGCCTCATTGCCAAGATCCAGCTAAAGAAAACTTCACTCAACTCATCGATATCTCAATGGCATATCGTAAGATTGATTGGGAGCATACAGTGGCAGGTACTTCAGGTTCTGATGACTGGAGAAAGCCAATCGAAGGTTAATCCTTTGAGTCTAGAAAGAGAGTTCACTTATGTGAATTCTCTTTTTATCTTTAGGCATTGGTTGAATTCTATAATGGTCATAGTGAATGATTATTATAAAATTGAACATAGGATATATTATATAACATACTGAATCTGCAATATTATTATAAGGAACAGACCATGGTAGCTGCGAATCGAGATCTATTTTTCACCTTTGAATGCGCAGGTGAACAACCATTTAAAGTGACTGAGTTTTCCTTAGATGAAGGGTTGTCCACATTATTCAGTGGGCAGATTAAACTAGCGAGCGAACAATCAGCCATTAAAGCTGCTGATATGGTGGATAAAGAAGCCACGTTAAAGGTTTTGAGAAATGGTGAACTGGTTCGTGTCTTTAATGGCATTGTGAAAGCTTTCACTGTGGGTGATACAGGTCGAGATTATACCTTCTACGAAGTGAAGCTAGTCCCCTCCATTGCACGATTATCTCTACGTCATAACTCAAGAATTTTCCAAGATCAAAATGTTCAAACCATTGTTGAAACCTTACTAGATGAAATGGGGATCACTCATTATGGTTGGGCTTTACGAAAAGATCATGCTGTGCGTGAATATTGTGTGCAATATCGAGAAACAGATTTAGATTTTATTGAACGTATTTTAGCTGAAGAAGGTATTTTCTATTACTTTGAGCACAAAGATAGTGAACATACCATTCTTTTTGCCGATGATAGCTCTGTAGTGGATGCGATAGAGCAACCTGCCATCTATAATGTTTTATCTGGTGGTGTGAATGCTGAAACCACCATCCGTCAATTCTCAATGCGTTCAGAGATGGCTTTCTCTGATGTGGTTCTCAAAGATTACTCCTTCAAAGCACCCTCTTTTGATTTCTTGAATGAAGCAGCAGGTCAATCGATGGACTATCAAGGGGATGTCTATGAATACTTTGATTATCCTGGTCGTTATAAAAAACAAGAGATTGGTCAGCAATTTACTCAAACACGCATTAACTATCTGCGTAGAGAAGCATTAACAGGCATCGGTAAAAGTGACATTGCAGGCTTAACCACTGGTTATAAGGTTGCCATGACTGAACACTCAGAATCAGCCTTTAACCAAGAGTGGCTCATTGTTCAAGTGAAACACCATGGTGCACAACCCCAATCCCTAGAACATCATGGCGGTGAGGGTAGTACTCAATATGATAATGAGTTTGCGGTGATTCCTGGGAAGCTTCAATGGAAACCCACGCCGAATCCAAAACCACAAGTGTATGGCCCACAGATTGCCATTGTGACAGGCCCCTCGGATGAAGAGATCTACTGCGATGAATTTGGTCGCGTGAAAGTTAAATTCCATTGGGATCGTAAACAAACCCCAGAACCTAGTGATGAGGGACATTATACTTGTTGGATTCGTGTTTCTGAGGGATGGGCAGGTCCAGGCTTTGGGACGATTGC
>NW_017096855.1:0-1747 GCF_001412225.1 Nicrophorus vespilloides
ATATAGTCGGGATTTTGAGCCAGCCGGGATTTTGATATAGTTTGGATTTCTATATAGTTGTTATTTCGAACGTTGGGATTTTGATATAGTCGGGATTATGGTAGTCGGGATTTTGATATAGTTTGCATTTCAATATAGTTGGGATTTTGATATAGTCGGGATTATGGTTGCCGGGATTACAGTTGTCGGGATTTTGATACAGTCGGGATTTTCAATATAGTCGGGATTTTGATAAAGTCGAGACTTTGATGTAGTCAGGATTTTGATACAGTCGGGATTATGGTTGTCGGGATTTCGATTATAGTCGGGATTTTCATGGTCGGGATTTTGACATAGTCGGGATTTTGATATAGTCGGGATTTCGATATAGTCTGGATTTTGATATAGTCTGGATTTTCATATAGTCGGGATTTTGATATAGTCGGGATTTTGATACAGTCGTGATTTTGATATAGTTTGGATTTTGATATAGTCGGGATTTTGAGCTAGTTGGGATTACGAACGTCGGGATTTACATACAGTCGGGATTTCAATAGACGGGATTTCGGTTGTCGGTCTTGCGATTGCCACCGGTTTTAAAGTAACGCAATTTCATTATTTTCTTGTAATTTTAATTAAAATTTACACAATTTTTAAGCAAAAGCAACGTCAATTTGATTTCGTTATGATTTATTACAAAATTTACCCTAAGATTGATTATATTTTTATTAAGTTTTACATTAAGAATTAAATTAAGAATAACAGGTGTTATTTTATATAATTTGAAATGCGAACGTGTAGAGAGAAAAAACCACCTATATGAGGTTGAACAACATAACATTTTTGCTTTCTCGTCGAAGCGTTTATTTGTGTTGTGTTTCTCGTTTGTACGTGCGTTTTTCGCCGGTGATTGTCGAGCTGCTAATGTGAGCTGTAAATATTTGCGGACGAAACCCTTTTCGGACCGTCGAAGGGAGGTGTTGTGCACATAATAAGCGCTCATACGTGTACAGGAGGTGGAAACAGGAGGGTCCGGTTTTGCGGCGAAGAACTGGGACGAGGCAAAAACGTGGTCTGTTTCATCAATTGCACATATCCAGCTTGCAGCCATGCAGTCACGGCACTTTGTTTGCTTGATTACATTCCAAACGCAAACATTTCGCTGCTAAACGAATTTAAGCACAAACGCCCCTTTCATCACTACCATCCTTCGCGATGATTTCACTATTACCCTTTCTCGTTTTATTAACGAAATTTTTGTTTCCCCATTATATTGGTTTTTATATTTATATAATTTTTAAAAAAATTGAATAGAAAGTTTACATTTTTAATGTTTTCTTCAATTTTTGAGTTAATTATTGAAGAAATGTAACAAAATTATATCTAAAACTGTATAAATTTCATTAATTAAAAACTGATTGCACTTCGCCTTCTTTAAGAAAGATTTTGCTGCTATTCGAATTTAAGCCCAAACGCCCACCATCCCTCACGATGATTTCACCATTATATTTATTTTCGCCCTTATATTGTTTTTATCATTTATACAATTTCTATTTGTGAAAAATTGAAAAATTCAATAGAAAGTTTACATTTTTAATATTTTCTTTAATTTTTTAGTTAATCATTGAAGAAATGTAACAAAATTATATCTAAAACTGTATAAATTTAATTAATGGAAAACTAATTGTACTTCGTCTCCTTTAAGAAAGATTTCGCTGCTATTTGAATTTAAGCCCAAACGCCCCTTTCATCACCACCATCCCTCGCG
>NW_017096856.1:0-1182 GCF_001412225.1 Nicrophorus vespilloides
CAGATGAGTTTCAGAGAGAAAACTTGTAATTATTGCTGCTGAAAAAGTGCTCGTGGCCATTTGATCATTTGATTTCATAAATTTTGTACAATTTAGTTAATGTAGTTATTGAGCAACATTTTCTACCGAAAAATTACTTTGAAATCTTTAAAAAATGAATAAATTATAACGAATCTGTTGGAAATTTGTTGCAAACTGTCGCGTTAATAACTGCAACATTGTTTCCAGATTGCATGCAACAGGAAAATTTAAATAAAAAGAAATACAGATAAGTTTCAGAGAGAAAACTTGTAATTATTGCTGCTGAAGAAGTGCTCGTGGCCATTTGATCATTTGATTTCATAAATTTCATACAATTTAGTTAATGTAGTTATTGAGCAACAACTTATTTTTTATCTACCAAAAAATTACTTTGAAATACTTAAAAAATGAATAAATTATAACCAATCTCTTGAAAATGTATTGTAAACTGTCGCGTTAATAACTGCAATGTTGTTTCTAGATTGCATGCAACAAAAATTTAAATAAAAAAGAAATACAGATGAGTTTCAGAGAGAAAACTTGTAATTATTGCTGCTGAAGAAGTGGTCATGGTCGTTTGAGTATTTGATTTCATAAATTTTGTACAATTTAGTTAATGTAGTTATTGAGCAACACCTTCTTTTTATCTACCAAAAAATTACTTTGAAATACTTAAAAAATGATTAAATTATAACGAATCTGTTGGAAATTTGTTGTAAACTGTCGCGTTAATAACTGCAACATTGTTTCCAGATTGCATGCAACAGAAAAAGTTAAATAAAAAGAAATACAGATGAGTTTCATGAGAGAAACTTGTAATTATTGCTGCTGACGAAGTGCTCGTGGCCGTTTGAACATCTGATTTCATACAATTTAGTTAATGTAGTTATTGAACAAATACTTCTTTTCTTTATCTATAGAAAAATTACTTTGAAATCTTTAAAAAATGAATAAATTATAACGAATCTGTTGAAAATTTGTTGCAAACTGTCGCGTTAATAACTGCAACATTGTTTCCAGATTGCACACAACAGAAAAAATATTATATAAAAAAAATGCAGATGAGTTTCATGAGAGAAAAGTTGTAATTATTGCTGCTGAAGAAGTGCTCGTGGCTGTTTGAGTATTTGATTTCATAAATTTTTTTTTTTTTTATCTACC
>NW_017096857.1:0-48362 GCF_001412225.1 Nicrophorus vespilloides
CTAGAGCACCAACACCGTCCTCTTGGAGATTACAAACTATATCAGAATATCTTCTTAAACTGGAGACCTCAACCGTCTTCTTTCGCGGTTCGCTGCGGTCTCCTCGAATTTTTGAAACATAGTTGCAACGTGGAGCGCACTTGCAGCGTTGTCGATTTTACCACGTTACAGATACTTCTTGAGAATTGTAGTAGTAGGAAAGATTTTGTAATTTATTACATTTCATGGTATTGCAGTAATAATGTTAAACTGCAATGTATACGTATTGTGTCCAAATTGATATTGGAATTAGTGGTAATCTGAAGGTAATCTGAAATCGAACGGTGTGGTGTGTAAGAAGTCAAAAGTCAGAGACGGTCCATATAAGTATTGTTGGGTCTGCGCCAGTGGCACCACCGGACCTGAGCTCCTCGTTTTTCCTCGAAAGGAATTTACGAGCAGGCCTTTATTTGGGCTTCATTTGATTGGCATCTTGTGGGAAACGGATCGCGACTGACCCGATAACTTCTTTCGCGTCCTTTGTTTCCTCGTTCCTCCGCCATTAATTATTTATCGTTTCCAATGTTTCCAGCATCCAGAATGCGAATGCGGTCATCATACGTGCGGAGCGAACTGCGACCGATGCTGTCCCATGTTCAATCAGAGGCAGTGGGGCCCAGGGACGTCTCGGGACGCGAAACTCTGCATGCCCTGCAATTGCCACGGACACGCCACCAGCTGCCACTACGACGAGGAGGTCGATCGCGCCGCAATAAGTCTCGATGTGAACGGACACTTCCAAGGCGGAGGCGTCTGCGACAACTGCACGGATCACACGACCGGCATCAACTGCGAACTCTGCGTCCCAGGCTACTACAGACCGAAAGGCATCTCCGCCGACGACCCGAATGCTTGCACCAAGTGCGACGATTGCACGGCTCTAGGATCGACCGGGAATTGCGAGTTATCCAAGGATAATGTTGATGATGCTGATGATGACAAGGGGGTGGTGGTGTGCGAGTGTCGACCTGGATACGTGGGGTTGCGGTGCGATACCTGCGCCGATGGTTTTCGTGGTTACCCCGACTGCGAGCCTTGTCCATGCGATCCTCGCGGTGTCCTGGTCGACACCGACTGTGACGGTGACTGTTCCTGCAAGGTATTTATGGCATTTTCTAACATCGCATGCAGCGACAACCCAAAATCTCGACCAGAAACTAATTACGAACAATACCCGAACTATTTCATTACGCGACCCCCTGGATATTTCATATTTCATAACGCTCTTTCCTTTTGACAACGCAACATATTTCATCCGACGTTTTTGTTCGCACATGAAATTTCAGAACTACCATTAATACCGTCCTTTTTTGAATTTCTCTACTATGTCCGGTTTATTAATCCGCATTCCTGATGTATGCAAAAAAAAAAGAATTGCTGAAAATTCACAGAAAATTTCAAATATTTCCTTCATTCCATTCATTTTTCACAATGGTTTTAATATTTCACACGTATAGTTTTTAATTGAATATACATAAGAATTTTCATTTATTAAGATTATTTCATTGTTTAATTCATAAAACGAATTAATTTAGGAAATAACTGAAAGTTTCGTTCCAACTGTTATTAAAATAAGAAATATTTAGTCCTGAAATGAATAATGTTTCTTTTACAAAATTAACAATTCATTATAAAAAAAATCTAATTTTGTCAAAGATACTTAAATATCGTGGAATTGTTTTGTAACATATTGTTTTGTTTACTTAAACGAGAAAAATGAATTAATATTTGTAACGTTAATTTTTTGATCACCTAATATATAATATGTTGATGCAGTATACTTGGTTGCATATATTTCTATTGAATCATCATCTTCGTTTGTATTTGGGTCACGTTCATTCCATAATTAGATGATAATTTGACTATCAAATTATGAAATTTCAATTTGTTTGTATTTATTTTTTGGCACTTTTTATTATAACTGGCTCGTTGGTCTAGGGGTATGATTTTCGCTTAGGGTGCGAGAGGTCCCGGGTTCAAATCCCGGACGAGCCCACATTTCTTTTTATTTTTTTTTTCAATATTTACATAATGTTATAATACAGTCTTTTTTTACATAAATAAATTTCGAATACGTTGCGAACTCGCAGGGTTATTATGTAAACAGAACGAATACAGACAGTATCGCTGTTGATTATTAATAACGTAATTATAAATGGTTTGCTCATTGGATCGTATTAATGCCGTACGGTATAATTAATCGACTGGGGTTTGATTGAACGCTTTGTGCATTTATTATATATATATGTATGTTTGTTATTGTTTGCAGGGGAATGTTGATGGGAAATTTTGCGATCACTGCAAGGCCGGGCATTTCGCGCTGCAAATGAACAACCCGGAAGGATGCTCATCCTGTTATTGTTCCGGAGTTACAACGGTCTGCGCCTCCGCACAATTGCCAATTAAAAGGGTAATAATCAATCGAGTTTCATTCAAACATGATTTATTGTATGTTTTTTCTTGTTCAGTTTACGGGCACGGACGGATGGCTCATAAGTGACATCTCGGTGAGCGAAGTGGAGGAGCCCACGCTCGACGAGCACGACATGATCTCTGTTGGCAACTACGAGATACCTGGTATCGAAGCGTATTACTGGTTGGCACCTGAAGTGTACCTGGGTAATAAGTTGGAGGCGTACGGGGGAGAGCTGGTGTTCAAGGTGCATTGGGTGGTGATGCGAGGCGATACCAGCGGGAAACCGACGACCGGTCCCAACGTTATATTGGTCGGTAGAAATGGGATGAGGATAGCGTGCGGAGATGAGCCGTACACGGACGGCGACATGACTTTCCGGATAACTTTGGCGGAATTCGAGGACACTTGGTATCACGTTCCCGGCGACGTCAAGGACATCGTAACGCGGTTGAGGCGCACCGAGTACAAAGGGGATTTCGTCACCAGAGCCCAGTTTTTAAGCGTCCTCACCGATGTAAAGCATGTGATGCTACGGGCCAAATTCCACACCGATCAGATCGAAGGATCCTTGGAGGAGGCGTATATTTCTGTAGGGGACTACAAAGACGGTTACGGCCCCGTCGAGGAATGCTCGTGTCCTTCTGGTTACACGGGTCTTTCCTGCGAGTCCTGCCAGTACGGACACGTGCGGATCATCAGCAATACCAGTTCGCACCAGCAGATCGGTTTCTGCGCCAAATGCGACTGCAACGGTCATTCATCCTCCTGCAATTTAGATACTGGAGAATGTTACTGCGAACACAACACCATGGGAGAGACCTGCGAGCGCTGCGCTCCAGGATTCTACGGGAATCCGCTTCAAGGTACCCCGAAGGATTGCAAGAAATGCGCATGTCCTTTGGAAGAGAAAAGCAACAATTTCAGTCCGAGCTGCCAATTGGATTTACTCACCTTGAGCAACGACGACGACGAACCCGGTTACGTTTGCACGCAGTGCCCCAAAGGCTACACCGGAGACCATTGCGAGATGTACTTATCTTCTACAATCCCATCATCATCTTATTATCGATCCTTCCTATTTCTGTTGCAGATGCGATGATGGATACTTCGGATTGCCTAGTAAACTTGGTGGTCGATGCGATCCGTGCACCTGCGGAGGAGGCCCTTGCGACAGGATCACAGGGCAATGTTTGGGCTGCAGAGGCAATACCGAAGGTATAAACATTCAATGAAACAATACAAATAGATTTTTCAATTTCTGAAGATTGGTTAACAAAAAAAAAATGTATGTGTTTTTCAGGCTGGAGATGCGAACGCTGTAAACTAGGATATTACGGAGATCCGGTAATAGGATGCGAGGCGTGCCTGTGCGACCCGCAGGGCTCAATAAGCCCGAATTGTAATAATGTCACTGGGGAATGCGAATGCAAGGAACATTTTATTGGAAGGACATGCAATAAATGCGAAGTAAGTCTATCGATTTCGGCACGAATTCCCGCACCACCTTTTCAGTTTATTTTTTTCAATCACACTTTTAAAAATAAAATAAAACTGCTAATACATGGCCTTAATATCATGGATATTCTAAAAGTAGATATTGATGCAAATAGTTATTTTAAGAAAATAGCTTCCTGTTAGCAAATATTAGTATGATATACTTTATGTTTTACTTGGCAAATATCATTTAACTAAGCATATATCTGCCTGAATTCGTTTAGAAACGTATTCGTATTAGATAGTGTTAAGTTATTAGTAAACTATTTACTTGCTACATCTACAATATCAGTTAAGGATGTTCAAGATGATGCTATTATATAATTTTGTTAATATTTCTATTGTTTTTAATTTGTGCAGACTGGTTATGGAAATGTTACTGCCCAATGCACAGAATGCACATGCGACTCGATCGGATCCAAATCGAATATCTGCGACCCTCATTCGGGTCTTTGCGATTGTCAGCCGGGCGTCGAGGGCTTCCGTTGCGACGCCTGTCAGCATCTCCACTACGGATTCTCTACGGACGGATGTCAAAGTAAGTCGAATTTAATCACTATTCAGTCGATGCCCTTTCACCTCGTCCATCATCTGGTGCTCCTGCACTTTCTCATCGTACTGTGCAAAACATTGTTCCCACTTTTCCGTCATCAGACCCTAATCACGCTCCTCATCATTACCAGAATAATTTTTCAATTAACCAGATGACTTTCATTCCAATAACCATCATAAAAATTATCTTTACAATTATTTATTTTGTTTGAAATAATAAATTTTGAAAGCTGCGTCGCCAGATGGCGACATCAACAGGGTCATCATTATATAAACTCTTGCGTGTATCCTACAGATGTCGCTGCGCTCAGTCTTTACATTTAATTTATGTATTTGTATATACAGGGTGTTTCATTTTTTAATTTTTTATTAACACATTTATTTTTCTCTCTTCGGAAAATATTTGGACAGCGTATTTTATAATTATTTATAAATAATAGCAAATAGCAAATTCTTATTGAACAGATTCAATTAGATACATAATAGTTACCTAAAAGATTGGTTCTACCAACAATTTGAAATAAAATATATTAGTCGTACCAACCTGCATTTTTCAAAAATTGTTTGCAGTACAACTACAAACAATTTTTCAACAGTTGCTTGTTTTGACACATGATGACAGCTATCATTACATGACACATTCAAAATTGAACGATCCAATTTTGGGTCCACCTATATGAAAATTTTGGTTATCATGGAGAAAAATGACATTTATATTATAATTTTATATGTTAATTATTGTTGCTACGTCTCCATTACATTTTTATCTTACGTTACGTATAGTGCGGAAGCACTATTATAACATCAATAACATATATCATTTATTACCTATATCTAAATGGAACCAATCAGTTTCTTAATATTTCCATTAAATTTCAGTGGTAAAACAATTGAATTGAATTATAGATAATGAAAAGTCATATATTTCATAAGTATTTGCTGGAGAAAATCAAAGTTATTTTCGGATACAGTTCGAATTGAGTTGCGTGACAATTAGAGATGTTATTAGTCATAAAATGCGAAACTATTATATTTACAGTAATATATGCCGTCTCTGAAACGGTATCTCTAAGTGCTCCCTCTCTCGTGTAATTATTACAGGACAAAGACACATATTTCCACGGAAGAAAAATATTTTTATTTACTTGCATATTAACCTGTGTTGTTCATCTCACAATGAGACAACGTCAATATTCGTACATTCCAAGACAATGAAATACGAATTAATCGCTTTTCAATTTCAATCTACTTTAATTTTTATCAATTGTACAAAGCGCACAAAGTCCATCCAGTTTCATATAAATTAATATTTACTTAAACGAGCAAATATTTCTTCATTAACGATGAATTCAATTAAGTATTAATTGACTTTTATTGAATAGCTTCTAATTAGACACTTAATGAGTATTTTGATGAAAAGTCATTAAGAAATTTAATTAAATTAAAAATTCGACAGTATAATTTTATACTTCTTCAAATAATTTAATAATTATAAATTTATTTAGTTCTATGAGACTATTGAATTGTAACTAAAGTTTTCTATCAATGATATTTTTGATAAATTGACATATAGATAGTTTAGAAATACATAGTTATTTAAGACTATTATTAGATTGTGGAGTATTTGCTTCAGTATTTTCAATGCTTCAAAAGTGTATTTCTTTGAGTTGAAAGAAATCTTATGAATGATTTTGTAAATAACATGTGGTATGTTTATAAACCAGACTTCTGACAGTTAATTCAATATATGTGTCAACAAAAAATGTTTGTTTATAATTACTTCAGTATACATCTTTTTCCTTATCGAAATGTCGTCATTTCCTGTTGCATTTGTGTACATAGTTTAGAGTTTAAACTTTAGTCCATAGAGAAATGTAATGCTCACATAACAAGTCTTCAATATCTTTAACCATTTTATCAATCCGTTTTTGCTCTGTATTGGTGTTAAAATAATGTCAGATTTAATGATGTCAGATGTCATAAACAGTCGTCACTGTGACGTTTATCATGACGTGACATCATCATGACGTTTATAGACGTCATTATGACGTATACCAGTTGTCATTGTGACATTAATGGATATTATCATGTCATTGTACAAAAGATTATAAAAATTGTCATTTTGTTATGCTCCTAACGACACTTTATTATGATATTGATTTTGAATTATTTCATGATGTAATAACTACTTTGATGTTATGTCAAGATAACATAAACGACAGAACCATACATAACCTTGAAGAACTGCAGTTTTAATTGAAAACAAGGTAAATTTATGATATTTGTACAAAAAAGTACACAATTGTTTTCTTGCTTTTAAGTAAAAGCATAAATTTAATTTAATAACTTAACAATTCTCTGTAAAAAAGATCCAATCATTGCTTTAAAGAGATTAACTAAAAACATCAATAAATCTTCTTACATAAGCTTACTCTTTTTTGAACTTATGAAACGTGATTGATAGCTTGTTATTAACAATTTGTAATAACGTATTTTATAGTTGGGAAAAGCGATTGTTGCTTGTAATAAGAGTGAGCGTTCCACACAGGAAGACGTGTCATTACGATAAAATGTAAGCTGTTTTTTCTTCTTCTTGAAGTTGGGATTATTTTAGTCGTCCGTGGTGCACGTGGCCAGCAGGTGCACAGCTTTAGCACTTGATGAAGTTTCAGATGTCTTCTTGTGGATTGTTCGCGACAAGCTGACCTCAGATTCCTCTCATTTCCACACCACTGCAACACGTCCATCCAACAACGTTCCTTCTTCCACGTACTTTCCTCTTCTAAAAGCAAAACATAATTGAAATTGTGAATTAAAATGCGAAAGACTTCGGACAACACTAATGTCTATTAAATACTCTTCCCAAAAAAAAATGTTATTTAAATTACGCTCCGGAAGTTCTGCATGAAGCGCAAACATTAATTTAAATAATTTAACATGAAAACTGAATGAAAATAATCTGGCACCAAGCGCGAGTTTTTTTTTTCTTCTACTTTGTAAATTGAAATCCCTATTTAATTGCGCAACGGACGGCCGCGCTTTACATAATCTTTAGCGATTGCGAAATAAAGTTTTGCGTTCAAAGGTGTGTTATTTCCGTGGAATTCATGAGAGGCACATATATGTACAGTAATATTTATTGAAAGCAATTAATAACCGAAGTCGGAATTAATTTGAATTAAGTACGTTGAAAAATCTGTTAATATTTAACAGAACATTAATTAGATGTCAACTTTAAATTCCATTTGAATTGGAAAAACGTAATGAGAATCTGTAAATTTGACACAACATTAATTAGATGTCAATTTTAACAATTGTTTCAATCATTAATTAGAAATCAATAAAATTTACCTTCAAATATTAAATAAATTATAACATTTTTAACAAATCTGTTTATTTAGTAAGAAATTGAATGTTTATTAAAATTAGCTTTGCATATTTAATCTAATTTGTAACAATTGATTGGATGTGTTAATTTAACAGAACATTAATTAGAAGTTAATGAAAATTACTGTAGAATATTTTGTAAATTATCGTAAATTAAACAATTTTTTGAATATTTGTATAGCAATAGAAAATCATAATTGTTAATTAAGTCTGTCAATTTAACAAGACATTAATTAGATGTCTATTAAAATAACTTTTGAATACATAATCAAATGTGTTAATTAAACAGAATTTTAATTGAAAGTCAATTAAAGTTGCCTTAAAATTTTGAAGAAATTATCACGCAGTTAATAATTGTTGGAAAGTAGTAGGAATGTTTATTGTTAATTAAATCTGCTAATTTTAATTGATGTTAAATGTCAATTAAATTACCATTGTATATTTAATTAAAGCTGTTAATTTAACAAGACATTCATTATATGCCAATTAAAGCTAGATTTTAATATTTACTAAACATTATAAATTTCTTTTAAGAAAATCGTAATAATGATTCATTGACTTTAAATGATTCTGTCGTTGGATTTTATCGATTAGATTTATTGTATCGTTTATCCATAAATTCTAATACAATTTCCATTTTGGAAACGGATCTTCTTATATGTGATTTATCATGGAAATCCTTGGAAAACTTTCTTAAGCTGTATAATTTTTATAATTTTACTTTTTCTCAGTATCTAAAGTAACGTTTTTTTAGTCCTTTTATTCATTATCACCACTATTTGATGGTGTGTTTATTGATTATAGTAATTTTTTACTATACAATTATTTGCACAACTAAGATGATGAAAGTAGAAGTAAGACCATTGTAATTATTCATTAAAATATTGTTGTTGCTTGGAATCCAGTAGAAATAAACAACAATTGAATAGCAAAACCGTTTTACTACTGACCTATTTACGTCGAGAGGCCGCAATTTATGGTCCTACTGGAATGCCAATTACAGGTTTATCTCTTTTCAATCATTCGCTGAGTCTCCCCTTTTCCGATGCTCAAAACATCCGAAGATGACAGCATCCGATATGAGAAGGAATGAATGTACACAACGAACAAATAAGAAACCTAAAAACAAAAGAAAAATGAGTATTTGCATTTCACCTGTGCACGTGCAAAAACCGGTTTCTAATAACTCCGAGGCTTCGAGCGAAACCACCCGAAAAAGTTATGTAATTATTGGTTAAAGCACGCAGATTATCTATTATATTGTTTGTTTGTTGTTTACATTGCGATGAACGAAAGGTGTGAATCTCCATTCACATTCTTATACTAAAATCTAATTAGTTTTGTTAATTAAATCAAATATTTTCATTATGTAATGTAAATGTAATTAGAAATAGTTTGGAAACAATTTCTTAAACTAAAATATTATAAGTGAAATTGTATTCTATTTGCACGTGATTTAATGAAGGATTAGCGAGTGTTTATAAGTACGTAAATAGGTTTTGAAGATGTCTATTTCAAGCTTATGGTCGGTCTTTTCAGTTCCAATTAACAAGTCGAGTAGTGGTGCCAAGTAAATATACATAATTGATTCGAGTGATTGGCAGTTCGAGGTTTGCACTGAGAGAATATCGGTTGATTTAAAGGAAATTTGAATAGACTTTACTTCAAACTCGCATTACTTGCACTCAAAGTGTTATATTATATTAAATTATTGAAATATAAGAATTTATATTCACAAAATGACCTGAATTCAGTATTAAAATTATCATTTTATCAATCAGTTTGTACATGATTTACGTTATTTTTGGTGCTATTTTTTAAAGATTAAGACTATAAATTCATGAGATTTATTACTACTTAGTAACATCTGCACGTATTAGAAAATAAATATAATCCATGCTCTACGATGTGAGAACTCATTAAATATATCAAGTGGATGATCATAAATACATCATTTCATTCAATTTCAGTTTATTAGTTCTTTTTCATTTCTGAAAACTCTCAAAAATTATGTGATTTAATTTATCTTTAATTAACTATATTTCAGATGTTCTTTATTTGTAAGTATAAATTCTCTAGTAAAAAATACAATAGGATTGATGACTTATGAATATTTAGTAATCAGTAATAAATTAAAGATATAATTACTGAGTTTCAATAATTGCAATCATTTTAACATGTCAGTAGTAACTTTAATATCAAAGCAATAAATGATGTTTATAAATAATAGTAGTTTTTGCTTTATAATTCTCACTTTACGAATTTTCGATTTACGAATTATTGATACAAACATTAATTAAAAAATCGTAGATGAATTAATTTTAATTGTTCTATTAAAAATTGGTTAATCTTTCTGAAATATGTTGTATTCTTTAGTTTAAAGTTTTCTTCAAATGTATTTCATTCTTTCATTTAAACTTTTATTTTGTAAATTATCACAATTGTTAACAATTGTTTGAACTTTTTGTTTAGAATTGGAAAAAACGTAATGAGAATGTACAATACATTTGTTATCTAAATCGGTAAATTTAACACAACATTAATTAGATGTCAATTTTAACAATTAATTAGAAATCAATAAAATTTACCTTAAAATATTAAATAAATTATAACATTCTATTTATGTTTATAAATAATAGTAGTTTTTGCTTTATAGTTCTCACTTTACAAATTTTCGATTTATGAATTATTGATACAAACATTAATTAAAATATCGTAGATGAATTAATTTTAATTGTTCTATTAAAAATTGGTTAATCTTTCTGAAATATGTTGTATTCTTTAGTTTAAAGTTATCTTCAAATGTATTTCATTCTTTAATTTAAACTTTGTAAAAGGATTGAATTGAAGGCGGCTTTAAATGTTTGTCAGGATATGAATGACCTGTATTCTTTGTCGTGTCGAAGCCGGTGGTAAGAAATGACCACGTCAAAAGTGAAATGATACAATCGCAAATTGGACGGAGTTACATAAGTTTCGATTAAACATGAGCAAAGTGAGCAGTCACGATGTTAATTTGGCAGCGCTCGCAAAATTGAAATTGATGAGGCCGGTCAATTAAGAAAACGGGAACCGCTCATTTCGAAATTCGCGATATCGAAATAAATCACCGGACTTCAGGTTAAAACTGCTGCTTTTCGTTTTGAAGTGTGCTTCGAAAAAGATTTACAGTCGACCGCATCCAATTCCGCATGTGTCCCGCTGCTGCTTCGACGTCTTCCTTTTCTTCACATCATCTCTGCTTGCAATCAGTTTGTATACATATACAACTATGTTTCCTCCGACGTTTCTTCTTGTGACTTGGCATAAACGCAAACTGGTCTGAGATGAGACTATATGCTCACTTCCTCTCGCTTCTTCACTTCCTGCAACAAAGTTATAAACGGCCACGGACGACCTCCCGATCGATTCAAATGACCGAACGTGATTCCGTAATAATCCGCTTAATTAAATTAAATTCATTATGCTAACGAGGCTCGTCATCATGAAAGAAAAAGAAGCTCTCTCGAGTAGCAGCAACAGAGAGAAAAAAAAGCGCATTAGGAATGTAATGCAACCATAAATCAATCGCTTTAATCATTACACACATTCCGTGACAGCGACAAGAACCATAGATGGCGTCGCAATCGCAACCGCCTATTGGTTGTCATCGCAAGGGGCGTGGTGTGAATTTTACGCGTGGGCGTGTCCTTTCATTATGAACTGTTAATTACGCTGTAAGTTTAATTACCACTTTCGTTTGGGTAAACAGCGATGAAATGTAAACAGGTAATAAAACGCATGTGATTGTGATAAAGGCGTGGAATGTTTGCGGCGAAGGTCATTAACACTAATTTCTAATTGAAGTGTTGTGTACTCCTTTTTTTTGTTCTTTTTCCTTTTGGTTTCGTCACTTCTTGCGGTGGCACGTAATTCGGAGTCGTCTTGAGTCCTCGGTTATTGGAATCAATGGTGCAGATGACGATTCAATTAAGAAGCCATGTTTCAATCTCTTGTTAGCGTTTTATTTCTTTTTTTAATTCTTTAATCCTTTACGACACGGGTAACGACAATAACTTGTGAAATACTCGGACTCCAGACAGACACACGTGGTTTCATTCATCGATTGGCTATTTACTATACAGAGTGATTCTTGAACTGGTTCTCTTTCATCCTTTTAAAACACAACTGTACTATTAATTTGCTACAATTACAATTTGAATATTAACAAGATTAAAAAAAAAGTTTATATAAATCTTATATAAGTAAGAATAAAAATAATACTACTTTTGTAGAATAGACGTGATTTGCAAAACTATGAAAATATTTATGTTAATAATTTTTTCTAAAATCTTTGGGCATTTGAAAAAATGTATCTTTTGAAAAATTATCAAATTTATTGATGACATGATGAAAGTTGTAACAAATTTGTGTCAAAGTTTCAATCCATGTAATTATATTAAAATTCTATTAGAGAAATGTTATTAAAAGAAGCTAATTGAAAATTGAGTGAACACATTGTATACATATTCACTTGTACTTCTTGTTATTTAGGAGCGTGCGTGGGCCCGGAACCCTCAAAGAGTGTATCTTTCTCCTGTAATGTTGTTATTAATACTGCCTACTTCTCCTGACGTCTTCGATCTCGCTTTCTCTCTCTTTCTCTCTTACCCTCATTCCAATACTATTTTTTTTGTGTTATTGTTGTTGTTCATCTTATTTATTATTTTTGTGTTCTGCAACAAAGGTGTCCTGCTGGTTCAATCAAGGACCAAAACCTGTTTTCCCGCCTTCCATCCGCAACGCTCTTCAATTTTATTTTTTTTGTTTCCTTTCGCCGTGCACCAGCGCTCAATTAAAATATTCAATGAGTTTTTACGCCGAAATTGATTTCCGACCCAGCTCTTAGCTCCATCATCAACAATCAACCATCAGCATTGAGAAACGAAACTACACACGTTTCTCCCGATGGACCAATATCTTTTATTCATTAATTAATGACCACCATTTGCATAAATCAAAGATGAACCCATTCTTTTTATCTCATTCTCCTTCTTTTTATGTGGGCGTTCGAATCAATCCACCAAAGATCACCTCACTTTTGTTGTTTAAGGAATCTCCAATTCGCCGAAAATTTGCATAATAACGAGTTTCATACGTCTGTCCTCTCCCTGCTCCTTCTTCTTCATATGTTCTTCTCTCATTCTCTCTCTCTCTTTTTGGGGGGAGATGAAGTCTGATGAAGTGATCCATTTCGGGAATGATTTACGTCGACTCCCCTGGCGCCGCCCAAAAATTGATACGCTGACGAGGATTTATTGGATCGCATCAATTTCGTTGCAAAGGATGCGGGACCCAAATGAAATATCGCTGAAAATTAATTTGAATTTCCCGCGCGCGAATTTATTATTCGGTTTGAACAAAAACCCTGCTACTATTTTATTACATTTTTATACAAAAGTTAACCATCAATTACATTTTAAGTAACTTAAATAATCAATTACAATTATAAAATTAATACAGATTACTTAGTAATCCATGTATTATGTCACACAAGAAACTAATCCTAACCTATCAAAAATAAGACAACCTGACCTAACCTAGCTTTCACTAATATGTTGTACCATGTTTAGGATCTGGTATTATAGTCATGGACACTATTAACATTTACTATGAGAACTTGAAAATTACCTAACCTAATTTTATTTTGATATTATGGTTAATTTCCAGATTTTTTTTTGTATTATCAGAAATTAATATAAAAAAATATAAGAATTTTTGTGAATTAAATGATCAGAAACTTGTTGTGATGTGGGTGGAGACCATGGAGGTCATTCGAATAGGTGACGGGGAGTGGCGTCGATTTGCAGAAACTAATTGTTGGCAAAAAGCTGATCATTAGCGTTGCTCGCGTCGGTTTACATGGTTCTTGTGCCCACTGGGCCTTCGCTAACAACTGCGAAAGGGAGAAGGGAGAATGGGAAGGCGATGGGTGGTCTCTGCTCGGATAAATGTTACACATTTCTCCGTGGTCATTAAGGCCCAGCCGTAATTGCACCTATACGCAATTTCCACCATAAATAACGAAAATTGAAATCTCTTTATAATGACCATAACTTAATTACCAGCAACGGTCGACCCGACCGGCAGGACACTGACGCATTCCTCGCGTACATTTATTTTTCCACGACATCTGTGAAGAGAAGGGAAGGAAGATTCGGTGGAGATGCTGGCTGGACGCGTGCCCAATGCCAAACGTATAATAAAACCGTTGTCACCTGCTGCGCCCGAAATAACACCGATTGGAAATGTTACGTTACAATAAAACCTAGCACAACTTCCTTTATTTTTATTTGTTTGTCGTTGGATGCGATTCATCAGCGAACGACCAACCTGAGTTAAACAGCAGCAGCATCTACAGATGCAGTAACAGCAGCAACAATTGGAGCAAAAGAACTTGGAAGTCACTTGCAAATAGTTCTTAACCGTCGCAGGCGGTTCCTGCTCCTCGCCTCCTCGGCATCCTCTCATCTTCATCCTCGACCTCTTTGATGCTAAATTTAATGAAACTGAAAATGCATGCTGTTCCCTTTTTCCCTCGAGCCGCATCAGCAGCATAATATATATATGTATACGTATATATATCTAAGTATTCCGTGTTTCCTCGATGGGTCTGGTTTTAAAAATGTCCTCGCCCGACTCGCTAAGCCGGATTAGCGCCTTAAGCACAGCCCCAGACAAATAATCTCTCTTTCTTTCCTTCTCAGTATGTGCGTATATAGCTTTATTTGAAATGCACGTGCTTATATTACAAAATATTACTACCATTTCTTTTATGATCCTTTTCGAAGATTATCGCCGGCCTGAATCGATTACACACACGGCGCTAATCGATTCCGAACCACGTAAATATATAAATCCATTTCGAAACTCGTTATTATTACGTGGATTCGAGCGTCGTGTGTGCATGCATAAAGCATGGGATGAATGAAGCTCAACTTTCATCGAGATAACGTTTCGCAATTGTTTATCTTTATTTTGTTTTACTTCTGACTCGGCACTCTGACACATTTACTAATTTACCAACTCATTCTTAAAAATACAAAAAAAAAACGTACATAAACTCAAGTTAATAATTATCTTTAGACAACATTACCATTAGGAAGTTATTATTAATGGTGATCGTATTTGAGATAAACAATTTACACTGCTTACTTCATCTTACAAGTTGTTTTAGAAATATTAACGTTATTTTAATAAAATAAACTTTAAATAATCATTTCTTTGGCTAACATTTTAGTATATTACAATAATGAAGCTATACCTGATTAAATATTGAAAGCTGTAATAGCAATAATATATTTTTGTGTCCTGTAATAAATAAAAATTATTTACTTTTTTTAAAACATAATTAATATTTAATATTTTTTTATATATCAACTAGCAAAGAAGTTATATATTGTGAATAATCAATATTTAATACGAATTGTATACTACTTCATTCTTGAAGTAAATGATTATATAGCGATTAATGACTAAAGAATTCTTCTCTTCTACTTTTTTTGTATTACAAATACTACTACTACTTCCTTATTGAAAAATGGTGATTAGTTATTAGATATAGTCAATAATCCATCAAGATTAATTATTTTTGCATATTAATTCCACTCTGGTACTACTTCCTTCTTGAAGTAAAAAGTGATAGTGATTAATGAATGGAGATTTTTATCTTTCTCTACATTATCACTATTGTATAGCATATTATGAATATGGATTACTTATATTTTTTTAAAACTTGAATTACTATTGTTGGAGTACTACATTTACTTCTTGAATCAAAAGTGCATTGTGAATGGAGATTTATTCTCATCCTCTAATGTTTGTAGTGGTACTATTGACACAATACTTCATTCATGAAGCAATACTAGTAATTAATGCAATGTGGAAAGAAATGGAAATTTCTTATTTGTTTCCTTTATTTGCATTACTATTACTATAAAAAGACACTGATTTTTTACTTTTATTAATTGTTTAGTAAATATTTTTAATGTGAATCATGATTAATTACGGAAGATAATATTTCTTCTTTTAATTTTTAAATTATTACAACAAAACCTCGCATAGTGCGGGTAATCTCGGACAGTTTGAAACTGTACTAATCGAGGAACTAAATATATACACAAATTAATACACAAGAGGGACTTAACTGTATAAAGGAAATGTATACTAATTTTGATTTAGCTGATTTAAAATATAGTTTGTTTCAAAACTGACCGAAGCCGGTATTGTTGGAATGCAAACATATACTTAAAAATATTTATTTGAATTACTACTAGTACTAAATACAACACAAAAAGTGTATAATAACAAATAGATAAATTTATTCTTGTAGCAACTCTTCATTAACATTATTGAATAATTACAGTTTTATTTACGGGAATAAGTATAGTTTTCGAATGATCTCTGTCATGTAGTAATTCTTATTTTATTCTCTGAATATTTCAGTTATTATTCGTACACAGTAAATGATGTTTAACTTCGTCAATAACAATCGCTGATATGTAATTTTACAAATAATTGTTAATAATAAGTATACATATGTGATTCCATTCATGTCTTCATTAAAAAAATATAAGAGCCTTATTATGGTAGAGCAGCAACTGCACACTCTCCCCGAATTTATCGTCAATTATGGGATAATCCCGTTCGCATATTTCGGGCCCGAGGATGCGCCATATAATTACGGGTTTTATACAATTCGTGGCGCGTTATTCGTCCGTTTTATATTCCCCTCCTCTATTTCATTATTTTATTTTATTTATTTTCCCTTTTCGGAGTAAGCGCGCTTGTAAGAATTGGGCTTAACAAGTCGACATAAATTGGAGATAATTGGGCGTTCCTGCATGGAACAGGTGCACGTAATAGCAGCGATCCACAAAGGAAAGAAGAGTGCAGTTCTGTAATGTTTCATAGCTGCTTAAATCCACAAAGGATTTGGATTAATTAATATATAATCTCCGATTTTCCGTGATCACATCAATACTAATGGATGATGTATTGCCTCGAAACGAACGTTGCACGCACGAACGATTCAACACCTATTATATACCATCTTTCGTTTCATTTCTTCTTTCATCTTCGATGTCAATTATTTTTTAACATGCCAACTATTTTTAGCATCCCTCAGACTACAAAAAAGAATGAGGATGTGGAAGCTTTCATTTAAATGCTACAGTTAAACCAATTGATACATTTCAACTGCTATTTGTAAACACGTTTGTTATGTTTACTAATACCGTCGTAGTCTTAGATTGCCGCTCCGATTTTCGTTGTTTCTTCTTTTCCTTTCATTCGTTTCTTCGTCTGTGGAAGAGCACTTCTTATCGGAGAATATGCTTAGGTCGAAGGAAGATTCATGGGAAGTCGAGCTTCAGCAAAAACGTTACAGAAAATAATTCAATTGACGCAAGTTCAATGTCTCCTCTGAACATTGACCTTTGAGCCAATAACTTGCAATTATTGACTTCGTTTAAATTTCTTTTAACAATCACTCTTGCCGACGTAATTGACAATACATTCGTTTACTTAATAATGCCGTTTAGTTTATGTACTATTAATTAGCCTTTGATGCATGCATTTTCACCAATTTTTAGAAAAAAATGCAGTAGGATAATTATGAAAATTATTTTAATTTCACTGAAGAAAATTCTTGAAAACTATGGATTTGTCTTTAATTTTTTTTTCAAAGATTTTGAGTTAATTTCTTATAAAAAATTATTCATAAATACTTAATTGTATTACGTAAGTGTTTTTACAATTTTTGTAACAAATTGTGTATGTAAAAGCGTTCAAATGTGTGTTAAAAAGTAGAACGCTGAAAAATAATGTACATAAACAGTAGATAATAAACATCTGTTAGGAATAAGCGTCCGAGGCTAATGTATTCCACATTAAATGGTAAATCCATAATGGTTCTCCTGTTGCGAAGTTTAAGACGTTAACGAATTTACTTAAGATAATTATTTGCCAGGGAAAATTTATTATATTGGCCGTACGGTGTACATGCACCAGGTATTATGATCTAAGGCTTTTTCCCACCTTACACACGTTGCGATGGTTTAGTTAACGGTATTAAAATGTCACGGTTTTTCCCTCTAAATGTTAATGCATGGATATATGTGTATAGCTTAGTTTTTGCTACGTCTTTCTTTCTGCCCGTCGCGTTTCTGCATGTCTGCAGACTATTCAGAAACCCATCAAAATGTAAACCGCACACGCCGTGCATATTTCTAAACACACCGCACGGAATGCTTGAATACTTCAGTATACATTATATCTATTACAACATTACATTATATTCTATCGAATAAAACTTTTTGGATCGACTATTACCACTTCAAAGTAATAGTCAACTACAAGAGAAAGAGATTACAGTTAATAATAAATCCTATTAGAATTGATTAAATAGTTGCTTTAGAATTTTCTCGAATTGGAAAAGGAGCATTAATCACCCATCCTAATACTGTCCATTAGACCAATTGCTTAACTTTAATTGAAAATTTGAATTGCTTCTTAAATAACAAATTTTCTTAAATTTTAATTAACTTTATTAACACGCCATCTACTGAGAATTTGTCGAATTACTTTTTGACAGAACTCTTAATTAATTATAGTTATGCTATGTATAATTCCGAATCATTCCGTTATGTACAATGTGGATAATCATTGGATATTCTCACGAGTTCCATTAGGATTGATACAAATTAGACACTTCAGTCTTTTGAAATTTAATTAAAACAATCACCAATCCATGGAGCATTTGTATCACAGATCGTTTAATACTAATTGTTAAGTAACAGATCCTAAAATATCAATTTTCTCATTTTTTAGTTCCTTTTATGAATACCGCACTAAAACTTCTCCCCTTCTTCATAAGCATGCAGGGCCGTTGTTTTGACATGTCTCTGCAAAATCATTCATTTTATGAATAAGCCATCTATTGATAATTTGTACCATTAGTCTTAGAAATTTGAGAGTTCTTGTGTGTAATTACTACAATGTGTATCAAGCTTTACACATATTTATATTATATTCTCGATAGTGTCATTAGGATAAACACAAATTATAACATTTAGTTTTTCGAAGTTTAATTAAAAATAATCACACCTTCAATTACAATTCTTAACACGGATTACTTAACTTTCACCTTAAATTCTAAATCAGAATCGTTAAGTTATAGATCTTTAATTACCAAAATTCTCAAATTTCATATCAATTTGTTAACACCCTCTATTGACTACTTAAGTTTACATAACTCTAAACTAAGGTTCTTTTGTTATTAATCATTAAAATTGTCTTTTGAAATTTAATTAAACCATTGATTGCTTAACTATTGTTTGAAATAGAATACCCAGTTAAATACCAAATTCAACTACTTAAATGAATTACTTACTTTATCATAACTATAAACTACAGCAAATTGGTGTTTAATTATCAAAATTTCAATTTGCACCGTACTTATATATTTATATTCTCGATAATGCAGTTGCGACAAAATTTTAGTAAGAAAATTATCCATCCAATCACTATTTGTAACATGATTTGCTTAACTTTCATTATAAATATGAATCCTCAAGCAACATCTATAAATACGTATTTAGATCAATTTCACATCAATTTATTGATACGCCATCTATTGACAATTTGTGTGAATCATTCTTTGACAGATCTCTTGACCATGGCAATCTTGCGTTTAATTATGAAAGTTGTTGCAGTGTGCATCGCGCTTTGCAAATGTATATTTCATGTTCTCACGAGTGCCGTTGGGATAAATACAAATTAGACCCTTTAGCCTTTCGAAATTTAATTAAGCTATACGCCGTGCATTAATTTTCATTGACCTTAAATAGATTACCATTATTCGTAATGAAATTCCTAATTGCGCATAACGAAATAAAAGCATGAAAACGCAATGTAAGCGCTTCCTAATTGAATGATTGAAATTAGCGGTTTACATTACATTTAAAAGGATGTACATTAAATAATTTTTCAACGCTACATTCACCAATTGCATAAATCCATCAAAGTTAAGTGCATTTACTTACGTGAAATACGTGCTTTTTTTTTAGAAAAGAAGTAGGTTCGAACTAAGATCTGTTAGCCCAAAGGTTAATAGGCCTAAACAACGTATTGCCTTGGCCGCACTATCCATCTACTACACATTCTCGCTTGCAATATCATTACTTAACATAAGCCACTAGATTTGCATGACAAAAGTTAATGGATTATAAACATCAATTTAATAGACAAGTATACTTTGTATCGTTATATTCTCGTTTAACTGTTGACCAGGAAGTCTCTTCGCGTTGATGAACTCTTAGTAATTGTTGCATTGAATTATTTGCAACGAAATCAAATAAATATAATCCAATTAAGGTAACTTATTTTGAAAATTCCGTTGAGAACTTGTTGATATTTTAATGATCTAATTAAATTGATGTTAAACGTAATCGCGAGACGATAAGGTTGTATCTCGTGTTAAATATATCAAATATAAATCCGACGTGGGATTCGGTTTATGGACTTTTGGAGTTGATGCGGTGCGCGTTGTAACTCTTCACGGTGTATTATCTAATTAATTATTTTATTTTTGTCGAGCACATAAAAAGTGCATCGTAAATCCGAGTGGAACATCAATTTATAACGAGGAACGTCTTGAATTTGTCGTTTATTTTAAATCCGTATTTGGGATAGATAGATCGAATGATATCAGCGAAAATGAACATAAACTATGTGGTAATGGATTAGTTAATTAAACAATGCATATTTTCATGATTAAAGATGATTTATGTTTAAATCTTAGAAAATAAATTGGATTCACTAAGTAATAAATGTATGTAGAAACGGATTTATTTACGTTTTACTTTAATGTTAAAAAATCAATTTTAAACATAGATTCTAAGAAATGTTAATTAGAAATTAACATAAAATAATTATGATTTTATTATTGAATAATTTATTTAATAAATTGAATTTCAAGATTATCATCGATAATAAAAAAAGGTTAATAGATAGTTTTCATATTATCAGTATATATATTTTATATAAAGAGAGAGAATTAAGTGATTTTTTTAAAATATCTTAAAAAATATTAGATTTTCATTCATAGTTTCATAAAGAAACAGATTATATGTTTATGTATGTACAAATGTTTACTAAAGATTGTCAAATAATACGTACTTATCGTACTAGGGAATACAATAATTGGGTCATATCTATGAACAAACTAGGAATTTCACAAATTGCACTACTTCTATAATATTGACTTATTGATTAAACTACTGATATGACTTATTTTTATCAGTAGTTTAATAGAGATATTTTGTACAATTAATAATGTTGTTCGATGAATCAAAATTAGTACTATATACATTGGCGGATTATCGGATTATCCATTAAGCCTTAATGGATTAAGACAATGAGGCACGTACTTAGGGTCTCGCAAGTTAAGACATTTTCCTATATTGTTTTATATGAATATATTAATATTTTGTGGGCTACAAATATCCTTAATCCACTAATTAACAAAATTAACATTTTAATATGGATTAGTTCTTGTAACTTGAAGAAACTAGAAGAATTTAAATTTTATGTACAGTTTTCATTAAATTTTTATTCACGACTTTCTTCCAACTTCTTCCAACTTTCTTCCTTCTTCCAACTTATCAACTAAAAATACATCAAAGTAATAACAAATTAAACAAGACATGGCTTAGTAAGAAAATATTGAATTTTATTTAGTAATTGTCTCGTTTTCATAACGATTTTCTATTTACATTAGTTCTAATATTGAAAATTTACCAGAAAACAATCCAATGAAATTTTAATTTCTGATACGAAAATAACTAAAACTTTTTTTTAATACATTTCTAATATTGAATTTTATTTAATGATTGTAATGATATTGTCTTGTTTCCAATAATAGATTGATCTTGGTTTTGTATTATTTAAAATATTGAAAATTTAGCAGAAAAAAATGGAATGAAATTTTAATATTTGGCAAGAAAATAAGTAAAACGATTTTTTTTATTTAATACATTTCTAATAACTAATATGAAAATCGACCTATCTTCAATCCTTGCAGAAATCTAAACTATAACAAATTCATAAATTACGTTTAATTATTTGGAAAATATGAGATAAAATGTTAATGAAAAAATGAGATTTTGATTATGACAATTTTAATACTTAAATCAATATAAATTATTTTTTTAAATTATAATTATCAAGTATTAATCTTAGCACTAATTATTTATTCTCTTATATGCGTATTTGTACAAAATTATTATATCATAAAATGAATACATTAATTCGAATATATTGAGTGTATCAAAAGATATAAATACTAACACTAGACTTTATTACTTTCAACTGCTGTATTGAAGATACCAGATTCCAATATTTTAGCTAAATTCTATTGATAATTTTATTTTAATAATAAAAAATTAGAATATTTATTTAATTAATATAATGAAGAAATAAATATAAATTCACAAAAACATTTACAATTTTATTTATAAACTATTGAATTGAAGTGTTTATTCATATTTTAATTTTAATAACAAGAATTTAAATTTACCTTTTTTTAAGGAAAAAACATTGATTCCAAAGAAAGTACAGAAAAATTGAAATCATAAAATAAAAATAATATATTTGTTAATAATTGAATTTTGATAATATGAATATAAATTACTTTTCAGATGAAAAATAATTAATTAAAAGTTATGATTTTTTTGAGAAAATAATTGAATTAATTACAAATTTCGTGGCGCAGCAGTTGAAAATTACTACTCTGTTGATTATCTAATGATAAATGTGTTTGTAACTATTAAAGTAATAGTAATTTAAGTAGTGACATTGATGACCTAAATCAAGTTGAAAAATAAATAAGGTGTCATTTTAAATCTGACTTATTAAAGGGTGGCCCTTTTGTTGTAAGAAGTTGGATCGGAATTAAATTTCAGATGAATAATGAAACCCATACTGAAAACAAATGTTCGTATAGTTGTTCGGAAAAGAAAGGACGGAGCCTTGAAACGTCGTGTTCGTCAGAAGGTATGAAAGAAGGAAGAGAAACCACACGGACTTCCGTAGGTTTTCCTTTATGATGGAAACCGGGTGATAAGAGAGATACTCACGGAGGTAGGTGTGTAGTGCGTGCGTATGGGTGTGTGTATGTGCATGTATATCTATATTGAGTGTTGGTGGGTTTTCTTGGAGATGGTTCTCTCCTCTTCCCATTCATATCCCATTCAGTCGGTCGTCGCTGCCGAGTCCCTCTACCTCTACGGTCCAAACCGCGACACGCGATCTCTCATGTCTCATGATACAACAACATCAGTGCCAACTCGAGGCTCCAGACGGCGAGATGCAGCACGTCCGTGCCATTAAATCATCATACCTTCTTCTTTAACTTTTAACACGCCGCGTGTGCCGATCCGCAATTATAGTTTTTTTTTCCTCGTCAATTTCATTTATATTTTTTTTTTGTTCACATTTCAAATTCTTTTCATTTAATTATTTATTTTTGAAAAAAATATAACAATCTAGTTTAATTTACTTCCTTGTTTTCGTGACTCACTCGTTTCGCTACAACAACAGCAACAACAACTTCGACAAAAACTACAACAACAACAACGGCGAAGAAAATATATAATGTTAGTGCAAATCAGGTGTGACGTTAATACAACGCAACAAAACAATAACCAAAGCCACTCGCTTTTTGATATTAGATAATTCCTTCTAAATACGAGCCAACATCTATTGCATCCAATTCCAAGTATAAATCGTCACGTTTATTTAAAACGATTTTACATGCGTTTCGATCACAATTACATACCTATAATTTACAGAAATTATAAACACGATTTTATTTAACTTGTAATTTTCAAACTTTTATACCTAAAACATTATAATTCATTCACTTTCATAATTTATTTTTATATTAATATTTTCTATTTAACACATTCTTACATAAACAATATTTCAATTATTATTTTCATGTTAGTATAAATTTTAAATTTAAATAGAATTTTAAATTAATTAATTTATCAATATTATTTACATTATTTAATTAAGAAAAAGGTGTGAAAAGTGGACAGAGAAGGATTTTCAATGTTTTTCAATATACACAAATTATTATTAATAAAGAATTATTCGGTGTAAAGCAAAATGTATGTTCAAAGTACATAATTTTTTTGTTTAGAATACTTTTTTTACCGCCAAAAAGATATAAAAAGCAAAACTATTACTAATAGTTAATTTCCAAGTAAATAAACTTAGGAAAATATTAATTAAATACATACAAATTCTATAATTTATAAGAATAAATTAATTTTACTTCAAATATATTTCTTTATTATTTTTATAATAATATTAACCTTTATTTTGGTCCATAGTTTTTCGTCCGTCTTTTTTTTTAATAATTTATTTATTATTTAACTAATTTCATTAAGAAATTAATATTGATGCATTTAATTGCAGTACATTATTTGATGAGACCAGGAAATTCTCGTGTCATGAGAAATGGTCGTGTCATTAAAATTTGCTCATTGTGTGGTTTTGTGGGCAGATGAACGAAAATAGCAATTTCTAGGGCAAATGTATATATAAAATTCGTACAATATCGCGTGCAATATTCTGGGTAGAAGAAGACGAAGCAGCAAGAGCAAACGAACGAACCAAAAACAAAAAAAGAAAGAAGTCGGCTCTGTTTGTTGCGCTTTACATAATCCGGATCTAAATATATAAGATATACAAAACGCGGCGCGGTAAAAATACTTTCGATTCAAAATATTTGGTGGAGAACGTTCTAATTACATTGCTGAACAAATAAATTGCACACGCATTCGAAAAAAAAAACCAGAGTGGATCTTTTGGAATTTGGATGGAATCTTTTTTCGGGTTGCCGACGACGTTAATTGATTGCGCAATGCAACACGTTTGATTACTGGCGGATTCGTGAATGTAAACTGTAAATACGAAACAAATCTCTGATTTGTTTGACGTGTTTTCGATAGATGTATTTTTGTCGGTGTTTATTGAGAGTTTAGTTTATGATAATACGTGACCTAAATGTATTTTGCTTTTATTAAGTGTTGAATGATCATTTACTGGAAATCAGTGGAATTGTGGATTAATTTAATGTATATGGATTAAAAAGTTATTCATTCAAACAATTTGATCCAAATTTATTGCGAGCGTAAATCGTTCATAAATTTAAACTAAAAATAAATTATTCTAATTATAACATTTATAATACTTTACAAATTTACCAGAATAATTCAATAGAAATTAACATAATTATGAATGAAACTTGATATAAATTCATTCATTAATTATACAATTTTATTTATTTATTAATTAATCTCGAATTTTAAGTTTAAAAGTTCTGAAAAATGTTGTTAAATTACAAATAAATGTAAATTTAATTAAAAAATAATATATTTTTTAGTAAACGAAAAATACGCATTCACAATTTCGTATAATGACTGAAAATATAAAAGATTTGAAGTTAATTTATCTTGAGATTAATTTTGAACTAAAATTTAATAAAAATATTCGGAAAATTAAGTTATAGATAAATTTGGAAACAAATACTTTTCAATCATTGATTTTAAAGAAACGCACTCACTTTCAATTTATTAATTCCAGCAAACAAAAAAAAAGTTTAAAAACTGTTTCTTCATTTTTATGTAATTCAAATATAAATAAATTTGTTGGAAACTTCATAAACATTAAATTTCATTGCTTTTAGTAATATTTATTGATTTAGTTTACTATAATTCATTCAGAATTACATAAATTTCTAGTAATTTATATAATTCTGAATGAATATAATTGATATAATTGTATTCAAAACTTACAAAAAGAAAGGTTATTTTTAACTTGTTTAAAGTCGTTGCTAATTTATCTCTATTTTAAAGCCAAATAAGTTTAAAATGTTGACTTTTGTTGTTAGCACATGGAAATTCTAATACATGAAAGGTTAACTAAGAATCTCATGGTATTAAAAGTCAAATTTTCTAATACAAATTTTGCAAATTCAATAAATATATTCGTACATGTATTACATAATATTGTAGTAAAGTAGCACCCACACTATATTAATTATCATGATAAACAGAAACTTGTACTGAAAATCTGATACATTTTTATTTGTATTATATCAAAAATAATGAAGATTTTTGAAATGTTGATTTATGTCTGATACGAAGGTGATGCATTTCACCCAAAAAAAAACCTTGATTCTCTGCATTTCCGAAGAAATTACCATAATTGTAATTAAAAACAGTTGACTTTTAGGATAAGTACATGGAATTTCAAACAGTATGAAGGGTGACTAAAGATTTCATAACGTTAAAATATTTCCTAATAAATTAGGATACTATTTGAACATTTTACATAGAGTACATCTGCATAAAGTAGAATGTTGATATAAGATTGATTAATTATAATAGTAATATTTCGATTAGAAATTTACTTTGATAAAATGTAAATTTGTGGTAATAAAAGTGAAATTTCTTAATAATTCCAATAATTAAGGACACTAATATTACATTTAATAGAAGACGATTATAATTGGTGTATTAAGGTGGAGTCTATATGTTAAATTGATTTAATATAATTGGATGGTTTTGATCAATAATCTAGATTCCAGATGGATAAAATGTAAATTTGTGAAATTACGTTAATAACGTGTATATGAAAATGATCGATTCCATTGAAGAATTTCGACTGTATTTATGGATGGAATACATTAGGTAACCAGAAATGTTAATGACGATATCATCGCATTAATTGAATTTGATGCATAATGGCCTAATCGATACATTCTCCTTATTTTTAATTATATAAAATATATTGTAAGTTTTTTTTGTTGGTGGTAGGCGGCACGTAATTAGAAGTTAACTCGATTGGCCGATTTCGGCACGCCCCACCTATCCTATCCCATCGTATTACCTAATATCAAAAAATGTTGGCTCGTTTCTTGTAGTGCACATCGTTGAAATATGCAAAATGCGTGCGGCGCCTGTAATTTTTTTGATCCCGGTGATAATCGCGTGCTGTGCAAAGAGCAACGTGAGCGCAAGTGAGTCATCCTCGTTGGAGGATGATATCTTCAGAGGAAGAGTGGCCCACCACGTGGCGCAAAGCGTGAGGAGACGGAGGGCGGCGCACGGTAACAGCTACGGCCCTTGCTGGGATTACTACAGCTCTTGTTGGAGTTGCAGACCATGTCAGGTCTACAGACCTTACATCCAAGTACCGTCGATCTACAACGGCGAGGGCAAAGACTGGGTCGGCCCGAAACATGGTGAGAGAAAGAAGACTACTACTACTATCTATCCCACATCAACTTAACCTAATTACATCCCATAATCAAAAAAAAAACGAGATAATATCGCGGATAAGACAATATAATACTAATTATTAATCGCACCGAACGAGATTAGATTAGAAGTAGATGCGAAAAAAAAATACTGAAAGTAAAGAGTGTGTGTGTTTATATATAAATTTCGAAAGAAGATGATGGATGGTAGCTGGAGCAATTTGCATGAAATTATAATAAATAATTGTTGATTATTTTTTGGAGCAGACGAAAGAGGTCCTCAATTAATAATATAATGAAGCAATTATTATCCGGCACAGATCTGAATCCGATTCCGATCGGATAAGCAAACCTTGTATGTGTATTGTGTGTATATAAATATAAAATGCCGCATCTCTTAGCTACTATACTAACCAGACGCATTACGCAACGTAAACAATTGAAACTTTGTTTTATTTAATTTTTTGTTTCAATTTACAAACAAATTCTTTTTGAAGTAGTTTGCAGCTCGAATGTTTCACATTTGTTTGCATTCCGAAACTTTTTTTTTCTTTTTTGAGGTGATGCAGACGTTCACTAATTTTTCCTCTTATTTGCTTTTTGATTAGTCTCGGCGATAAGATTCGCCCGCATCAAGTTGTTTTCGCTTTTTGAATTACATTCTCATCTAAAAGATATCATTTTATTTTTGTTTTAATAATTACTTCAAAAAAAAAATATATGTTAGACATTCCATAAATAGATTTCATTTAGACTGTTTAGCTACATTATATAGTAATAAGTAATCGATATGGAAATTTGTTTCTGTTTTCTACCACATTAGCAATAAACTTAGAATAGATGACATTATTATTACATGTCGTTTAAATAAATTTGCATCGTTAATGAAACATATTTTAATGAGTAATCGGTATGGAAATTATCGTATGCTTCACACTACGATTTCAATAAACTTATAAATTTAGAATCTTTATTAATATAATTCATAGAACTCATAGTAGTTTATGTAGCAAAGAGTAATCAACAGTTATAACTAATATTCAACTACATTATGTAAATAATGATGCAACAACAGCAATAAATAATGCAGGTGAATAGATTTGTATGTTTGGATAACTAATATATATTTGGATAACAAATACCTTACCGATTGATGTTACTTTTGGGAGCTAACGCATGTGATATGAAGCTTAAGATGTTTAACATATGAGTCGGCAACTGTTTTGATTCAAGATATTTGTTGTTTGGAAAACGTTTAGGACATAGAATTTTAAATATTTTTAGTAGAAGGTAGGGGAGAGAATTACAAAAAAAATAGTTAATGACGTTAGAGAAGAATTTTAAATGTTGATATGAATTCCTTCCAATATTTTAAATATTGTAATCAAAAGAGCCGCATGCGGCTCCGGAGCCACGAGTTACCGATTCCTATTTTAACGGGTAACGAATAATTCGAGAATAAATAGCCTTAATTTAGAATTTTTGAATAAATAAATTTATATCATTAAAATATATGTTTAATAGATATGGAAATGTATTGTACTAATTTTTCAACAAATTTATAAATTTGGAATATTTGTTTTATCATATATTTTTTTTACATTAAATCTTGTATCAAAAAAACTACATTATAATGCATATAATAATCAACATATCGATTTGTAATCATTATTATTGACATTACAAATATTATTATTGATATACGAGTATCTTTTCAGTTTTATTAATAGCCTTTATTTTGAATATTTAAATATAGTAATGAGTAATAGATTTGTATCTATTTTCAATTACATTATCAATAAACTTTGTACTACATCATAAAGTGAAGAGTTGTAAATATTGAAATTATTAAAATTGTTATGTTTGTATATTTCAAACAAACACATTAACTTACTACTATTGGTAAGTAAGAATATTCTGAATAGATAAATTATTAGTGTATTTTATTAACCCTTAAGGGTCAAAGTGATATTTGATATTTTTTTTCTTTTAAATTATATTGCAATTTAATTGTTACAGTGTTTTCTAGTAGGAGCAAAGTAGTCGCGGCGAGAGAAAATTATTTTATTATTGAGTATATTTTGGGTCAAAGTGACCCGTCTAAAAAAAAAAAACTTTGGTTTCTTATGTACCAAAACAGAAAAAATCAGTAATTCTGATATGTAGTGTGCAGCCAAAAGATTCCTCGAAATCTTAGAATTATGATTGCAAATATCAGTTACGGTAAAATGCGAAAATATCCAAAAGACAGAGATATTTATTTTCTCTAAGTAAGAGTGACAAGAAAACATCATCATTTTGTGATTTATGCAAAATACCAATTTGTTCTACTTGCCCAGACTGTTCTGAACAATAAAATCAGCATTCATTAAGTAATAAGAATTAATCTGAGTTTTTTAAAATTAATATTTTTTCATATTACATAATCGGGTCATTTTGACCCATAGGTAGTACTGTGTTTTATTGTAGTAGTAGTTAAAATATAAATAGAATCAAGACTTTAAATTTCAGTACTATAAATCAGCGGTCCTCAACCTTTTAGACCTCACGGACTACTAAACTCAAAATATTGAATCTCGCGGACAACTAAACTCATTTAATCCCGTAAAAGGTAAATGGTATTTACCTTAGGCCTCTTATAAAAACGTAACTTAATAATGTGAAAATTGCAAAGAAGGTATTCAGAATATAATAAAAATATAAATAACCTCTCGTCCATGGAAAGTCCGGTACCATCCGCGGACTGGTACCATTTGATCCGGGGATTGGGGACCACTGCTATAAATAACCCAGTTTTAAAATATTGAAATAACTTTAAACCATGTAATTATTTGTGTAATATCCTCATTACATTGCTTTGTTTTAGTGTATATTTTACTAGATTTTTGTGAATCTTATTATAAACTTTATTAACATAAATATTACATAATGTAGTAACGAGTAAACTTTTTTTTTAAGACAATTATGTATTAATATAGTTTGTTTATTTTTTCTGCTAATTTTATATAGCAATTTACATCCTATATTTCATTTATATTTTACAAACACATTTTGTTGTACGTTTAATGGTGATAAACAAATCTGCTCGAAGGTGTATGCAAATGCCGTTTTTAGTGCGGTGACGTAATAATAAAATTAATGCCACCTGACATCCATCAATTATGAAACGCCAATTATTTCACGGCCCGCTTAACACGAATTTTACGTGGTTGCCCTACGCGAAAACCGATTTATGGTTCTTCACTGAATCAACTCGGTTCCAATGCAATCAACCAACCAACCAACCTAGCCTGTGACATCTATCGTGTGTCATTAATTATTTGGGTCATTATAACAATCTATATTTAACGTCGTTATGGTTTGTTTTTTGTCTGTTTGTTGCTGTTTTGTGCTCTATGATGACCTACATTTATAAAGATACCCAGTGCAAATAAACTCATTTCTGACTTATTACTTCCCATCTTCACAAAGATTTATACCACCAGTACAGGCTTTACTAGCTGCAATAAATTATGTAATAATTTTCAGACAGAATTTTAATGATCTGTACAAATTTAACTAAATATAATTTGCAGTTAAATATATCTATATACTCTAAAGATTATTTTTTTTAATGTTTCATAAAAGAAACATTACCTTCAAGTATTTTTTTGTTTGTTTCAAATATTTCATTATTAGTGACAAATAGTTTATTAACCTTTTGACAAACGAATAAAAAAGTACAGTTCCTTTATAATTGAATTGTTCCGTTAGTAAATAATTCAAGAAATACTAAAAAAATGTCTTTTCTGCAGATCTACAGATTTAAAACTTTACTAGCTATTGTTTTTACAGCGTAATTAATTGAAAATTCTAAAATAAACTTAAGAAGTCTGGAAACGTCACTTTTACAAAGTGTTATACAAAAATCGTAATGTTTTCAAATATTTTCTTCCAATAATTAAACTACATGTGCACGTTTTAACTGAAAAATTTTAGAGTTATATTAAAATATTTTATTCAAATCATAAAAGAAGCGTTACTATTTATATTTTCTTTTAAATGAAACAAAAAAATTATTACATTTTTCAATTTTTAATACGATTTTTGCTATAAAGAAAATAATGGTTTTAATATAATTTCTAACTTAATATGATTTTCAATTAATATATCTTACTTTGATACTCATTAATTCTGAAGATTTTCTGGACTTAATTTCTTAAATTATAGATAAAATATACAGAATGTGTATATTAATGCGATAATTAAAGGTATTTACAGGGAAACTTCAAATTAATATGTATTTTATATCCTTATTACCAGCGCGTATTTCAATTAGCAATTTCAATATTAAATCGGGGCATCGATCAACGCATGTCGTTTAGATTATTACATTATAATCAAACCGGCACAGCAAAAAAGTCGGAATGCTGCAAAATCTAACTACAACATGAATATTCATAATTCATTAATTTTACTGATTAATTCAAATAATGGTTTAATTTCATTAAACCAGTTATGTAATATGCAAATAAACGCACAACTTTCATTACAAAAAAAAATACGTTTCCAAAACTATTTTAAGATATCCATCAATTTTTTTTTATATATATAGAAAATATAAATTGATGATGAATTATTTTATTATGTACGTATATAATTTCATAATAATAATAATATTTATTGAAACAGTAAAATTACAAAATAAATAACTCAATACATTAATATAATAAATCATAAATCAAAAAGTCAACTGCTTTAAAGGGCTCTTTCTGCTCTATAATTACATATTTTTTAGATTAATTCAATTATAATACAAAATAATTGTATTTATTTATTTTTTTCTAAAAATTAACAAAATTTCATAAAAAAAATGATGATAAAAAATGAAATTGCTATTATGCTGCAATATTTAACAAATTTTACATTAATTGATAATTTTTATTATATAATTAATATTTTTGTGAAATATGACTAATTAAATTTGTTACTTTATTAAGTTTATGAATTATAAAAACAGGTGCAGAATAGCTGCGAATTGCTCGAGCACGAACGAAACGCCAAGACTAGTTTCCAATAATGGGAATCTCGGTTTGATGAATTTAAAGAGAAGCGATAAAATTATATGGTTAATATTGAAATCCCGGTTGCAATGGGAATTTAATAATAATAATAATTGTTACGCCGTTTTTTTTAACGGTTGGCCGGATTTATTGCCTGCAATAAAACCCCTCGAAGCCGCATTAGTTTTTTTTAATTAAACATTTGCTAATTAAAAGACGTTAATTTTCCGTCGCATTCGATTCGACTCACGGTGCAATTGTTATGTAATAATTTTAATGCAGTCAAATGCTAGTGAAACTCTGTGTATCTGTCTATATATTATTGTCTCAGTAAATTACGTTTTATTGGCACATACGTGTATGTAATTGGTATACATATGGAATTGATTTAGTGCTGGTAATAAACCAAACAAATCTTTTGCTGGTAATTAAAAGAGCTTAATTCTGATGTAATTTGCTGTTTTTTTTTATATATCGTCATATAATTAATTACAATCCGTTCTTAGTTAACATTTCGTAAATTATATCACGGTTGGAAAAGTGTATGGAAGTAATTTACATTAGTTACGTAATACAAATTTACATAATTAATTTTCATATTTAAAACTTAACCTATAATGTATGACAATCCATCAGTAGAGTTTCTTAAACATCATTTCAATTTTCTTTTTCATTTAGTTTATATTTCTACTAAAACCTCTTTCAAGAAGCACATTGTTCTAATTGTATTTATATCATTATAAACAACAGATTTTTTTTTTGTTAAGTTGTGTAATTTTTTAAGTAACTTTTGTATTTAATCAAGTAAAATTTGATATTTTTTTACATTATGACAACATAACAAAATTCCTTATATTTAGGTTATATTCTATAAAAAAATTCTAGTGTTTTAAAAATGATTTTATGTTGTTAATATTGGGTTGGCAAGAAAGTTAGTTCAGTTATCACAAATTGATAGTATTATGTTTTTTTTAATAATATCTGTCAATGTCACAGTTTTTTCTTTTTGTCATTTGAAAGATGTCAGTTTTAGCTACCTTTATTTAACATTTTTATTTTCGTAAAAGCAAGAAAGGCATAGATATATATGAAGTTTATAATGTTAATAGACTGAATTGGTTTAAAAATAAATGATCAATGCATGACGAACCAGCACAAACCACATCGAAAGCTGAATTGTATTTACAGAGATCATGCTTTCAATTTGGTAGGATTACAAATTTTGAGCTGCATTCAAGGATCAAGCGATCAATTCAGATGTATCAAACTAAAATGGTCAGAATTGGTAAATTTTGTTCTACCCAAAACAATACAAATTCTAACACATCTTTGGTAACTCGTGGGAAATGATTGGAGTTTGGTTGATCAAAGCATGATGAACCGCAACATATCAGATCGAATGCTGAATTGTATGTATAAAGATCATGCTTTCAGCTAAACGATCAATTCAAGTGTTTACTGTTAGCAAATAATGAAACTGGTGGAAGTAATCAAAGAAAAATGGTCAGAATTGGTAAATTTTATTCCACCCAAAACAATGCAAATTCTAACACATCTTTGGTAACTCGTGGGAAATTATTGGAGCTAGGTTTGGAAGTAATGTCGCATTTCCCATATAACCCTGACCTTGAACCATTAGATTGAAATGTGTTTCGAAGTTTGCAAGAGTAAAACTTTCACTAATTATGATGACCTGAAATCCCACTTGGTTCAGTTTCTTGCTGATACCATAAGATCTACAAACGCGGAATGAAATAGTCAGAATGATGGCAAAAGGTCATCAGATAAAATGGAAAATATATAGTTGATGAATTTGTATATAAGAAAAGAAATTTAATTCACACTAAAAAAAACGAATTATTTCACGACCAAAATAATACATACAATAAATTAACTTTTATGTTGCTAATGAGACTAAAGACTAAATTTTGTTTAATTGTGATTTTCTATTATTAATAATTATTGTATTACATTTTTTTTACATTACATAACTTAAAAAATAAGTAAAATCTTTTTTTGATTTAAATTATTATCTATTAAAAAATGTAAATAACTTTAATTTTTGTATTTATTATCAAAACTAAGAACTAAATCATCGAAGACAATACATGATTTTATGTTGTTAATACATATTAATAAGGGATATTTGCGCAAAGATTGTGTACAGAAAATATGCAATATGTAGACCAGAAAATGTTGCTGAGATGAGCGCCAATTTGTATTGAATGATGGGGCGGTTTTCGTCTAAATTACAAACTGCGAGTTAAACGCTTAAACGATCTGCACGATTGGGTGGTTGGAGGAAGGAAGACGAAGGAGAACGACGCTTGTGGAAGGAGCTGTGTGCTTCGATCCTTGTAATTTCGCACTCCTTGTACTCCTTGTACGATTGAGCCATTAACGTATTAATTGTCGGATTACCGCTTTTCCGAATGCAAACAGGAGAGAACCCGATCCGCACCTAATCTCGAGGCGATTATATAAATCCACCTTACACACATTAGCGCATCCGGCCCAACAATGAACTTAATTTAGATACAAATCTTCGCGCATGTAAAGCGTAATCATCCAAGTTAATTGAGGATGATTCACGTTTTATTTATTTTTATTTTATTATTTTAAATTGAAGAGTTTACCGCAAACTTGTCCCTATAAAAAGACCAGTTTTAATGCACTACTTACAAATTCAATGAATAACGTGGACATTTTTATTGTGGAAATAATAACTCGAACCTATTGATATTGGGGGTTTGCTAAAGAAAAAAAACTTATTTTTTTTTTCTTCTTCACATAAAATAAAAACTAAGATACAATGAAATAACAATACATTTTATAGACTGAAAGAGGGTATGCACTTAGAGAGTACAAACACACACGCGCGCTTGAAATGAAGAGGCGTAAATATAGCAAAACAATTGGAAATCTTCGATAAACTTATCTGATCAAATAAGGTACCATCCACAATGCTACATTGAAGAGGTTCGCTTGTAAATGGCTGGAAGAGGAAACTCTACGAGCTGTTTCTTGGCACAATGGTAAATGCCCATTACTCGTATTTAGAAAATGAGAAATTGAAAAGCGACGATAACGAGATTCAATAATTTAAAGCTTGAATTACTCCGAGGTGTGTTTGCTCGTACAGTATGTGTACGTCTGTTACCTCTGTACGCATTTTTATGTAAGTTTGAGTGTGTTCAACCACACACACTCAAACTTACATAAAAATGCGTGCGAGTACGCTTTTTATTATTCTTTTGTTACGCCTTCTGAACTCGGAGAAAACAATCAGAAACAGTTGATGAGTGAATTTGAATTTTAAAGCAATTTCACTTGACTTCACCATGAGACTTACTAAATTTCTATTTAGAATAGTCGCGCGTCTACATTTTTCGTTCAGCTTTATTTAGTTCCTTAATTAAGTGTTTGTACTTCCAACTCATTCATCACTGCAGACTTTTCTTGACATTATCTGCTAACATAATGATACCAAAATAAGTATAGCTTGTCAAGACTAAATCTTATAGAAATATATAATTAGAATAAAATACTTTGAAAAATATATATGTAGGATAAGTTTATACATTGGTCTAAATCGAATGGTTAAGTCGCCCTATCAATGAGCAAGAGGGCGCAGGTTCAAATCCTGGTCAAGCCAGGCCCTTTGTGAGCCTTTTCGGTCCTTGCAGCAATAGGGCCATCGTTCATCACAAATGGACAGTGAAATGAATGAGGTTCTGCATATGGACCTTCAGCCAAGTCGATGGACAATGACATTGTTAAGAATAGCAGCAGATTTACAGTCAAAGGAAATAGTGGAATGAGCATCAATATACTATTGAAGTTAACCTACAGACGACAGCCAACCTACAAATTAAAAATTTAAATAAATTATCATAATGGTAACTATCTTCAGTTTACTCAATGTTCACATTGATGAACAGATTGTGAATAAAATTACACAGATTACCGACTCCTGGTTGTAATAATAAATGTAATAGGAAAAAGTATAAAAAATACTAATTATGAACAAAATAATAAAATATAAATAGGATAAGTAAATTATATACTTAATTAGAAAAAAATAAAAGTGTATCATTTTTAATATTAATATATAATAAATTTGATAAGAAATGCTAGCTAAAAATTTCTTATATAAGACTTTTACAAACATTTAATAAGCGTATGGAAATATCAAAATGACAAATTCTAATAAAATACGAATAAAAGAGAATTATTTAATTGTTCACAGTTTTGAATATTTTATTTATTTGAAAACTTTTTGCAGTAAACGTAACAATATCAAAACGCTACAAAACAAACAAAAGAAGTGATTAAATTAAAGTGAAAAATCATCTTTGAAATACTAAGAAAATAGGATAAGCAAATTGTCTATAATTTTTATTTAAAACTGAAATACCTGTATTTATTGGTTGAGTTATGGAAACAACGATTATTGAATAGTTGTTTTGTTTTGAAAACACCTCGCTGCAAAGGTAGTGATTTTCTAGCGTATATCATCAGCTTTTACTTCCAATTATTATCAAGTTATGGTAGTAGCATTTTCCAACATCGATTACAGGCGATTATTAAAGATTTAACAAGTTTATCCTTAGTTTATTCATAACGCATTCCAAAAAAAAAAAACATGTAGTTTCAATGTTCAATTTGCTGTTTTCATCAGCTACAAACAATAGCATATTATATTTTATGATCAATAATTATAATTTTAATTTATGTCTTCAAGTATAATTATGAGTAAGTTATTTCTTTGTTAATAAGTAAAAGTTATGTGTTAAGTCCTGAATATTGCATTTTTTAAGTAGTCCTTGTTTAATTTTTTTATGTTAGAAAGTTGTTGATTTTCAAGAACTAAATTTTATACTGAAATATCCTCATTTTAAAATCATGCATAATATAGACTACATAACATAATATTTATTTGGTATGAGGTGATTTGGTGATTTATTGGTGATTCTTTACAAATTTTCCTCTTATTTTAGTGGTACAAATTGAGTTCATTTTAAAATGGTTGGATTGGTTAATAAGGTTTATTTTAATCTTTAAATTTTACTAAAGATATTTGTAAAAACTTGAGAGAAAGTTTTGAAAATTATTTTGAATCAATATTTTTTTTTATATTGATTATGTTTTAATATATTTTTTTGTTTAATTTTTTAGTAAAAATATGAATAGACCTCAACTACATTTTTCTTGCGTTGCGTAAAGTTAAAAATAGTTTTCTTCTATTTATATTCTATTATTAAGAAGAGGCGCGTTGACTGAGGTTATTTTAAACTCCACTCACTCACTCCATCCAGTCAGTGCATTAAAGTTAATCTTTTAATATTTACCACCTGATCAATGCGAACCGCGTATAAACATGCATATAATTCAAACATCGAGTCCGTTCGTACGTTTTAATGTGCGAATGAATCTTAATTGAGATTTAGCTTTGCACAGTTGAAGTGCGTCTCCTCTTTGAAACGCAAAACTATATTAGCTGCAACTAATGAGCAGAGCGAAGCAGGCAGTAGGGGCCGCAAGTTTTTAGTGTAAATAAAATTTATGTGTTTTACGGAAACGCGAAAGACTAAGAGATTTTCACGTTTCCATCATTCCCGAGTCTCGAGAAGACATTACGAAAATAGCCGCGACGGTTCGAAATAGCCGTAAGGCAAATAATAAGCGATGGAGTTTAATTTTCCGTGGCCCCGAGGTGGACGGTGTGCCAAAAAAAAAGTCGGCAAGAGTCTGCCTGGCTGCAAGATGATTCTGCCAGACGGAAAGGAAAACCCCATCATCCACATACAACAACCTCTACGATTTATAATTTTATCATGTGGAAGGTATGAGTAATGTTAAGAGTAAACAAAGCATATATAATATGGATAATAATTAAAAAAAAATAATTTAAGAAAAACACTATACAATATTATTAAGGGTAAGGATTGAAATTATAATTGTATTTTATATTATTTCTTATTGTTAAGGTTTATTAAGAATAAGTCTATAGCAAATAATGAAAGATGCTGTCGGGATTTTGATACTGTCGGTATTATGGTTGTCGGGATATTGACACTGTGGAGATTATAGTTGTCGGGATTCTGACACTGTCTGGATTATAGTTGCCGGGATTTCAAATGTTGGAATTTTGATTGTCGGGATCTTAAGCATATATAAGATTTGGGAGCATGGCTGTACACGAACAGTTTTTAATGATGCGTACACACTACACGTTATATGAGCATGTTACAAAAGTATATGATTGTATACATATTTTTATTCCTATATAATGTAGAAAGTGTTTTGTGTTAAAAATTTAAAAAAATCAATTAATAAATCATGAATCTCAAATTGACAAGTCATTGTATCACTTCTCAATAAACTAGGAAACTTTACTGTATAATCCTCGGTTTATGTATTTAATATATTTATAAAGCAATTACTAAATATAGTGGAGTAAATTTATTTAAGTTGGTAATGTGCAATTATTGATACTGTCAGTTTCTCTCTCAATTAGAGCATGTCAACAAGCATTATTTATATTTTAATGCAAAAGACATACTTTATATGCATTAAAATATAAATAATTCTTGTAATAATATCTACTATATTACTCAATAGTTCAGTTATAAAAATATTGGATTGGCTTTGATTTTGTTGCTGAAAATGGACAAAGATTTGAAGAGTAAAATGTAAATAGAAGAGTAAAAATCTTTGAAACTTTTTAGAAAGTAATTTGCAAAGAAAAATAAAACTTGGTATGATATTTGAACATGAATGTACACGTACTAATAAATATATTTTGCGTCTACACTTTACGTGGTATAAGATATAATGATAGTAATTAACGATATTTAGTTATATTTATTTATGTTTGCAAATGCAGATTAACAGATTTTGAACTACAATATAATTTACTTTGATTATATAAGGAGGATAGGAAGAGCCAATTTTATGATCGCTATTTTCACTAATGAAATGACATTTTTCCTCAAAAAGCCTTGGGTTACCGACCCCTGTGGTATATACTCATAGGTAGGAACTTTCATACCTCCAGAGTAGAGGGAATGGAAAAAGAAGTTAACCCATGACTACCAACTTCATATGTAATTGTTGGAACACTTTATGCATCATAATACATATATTAAAAAAGATGAAGGAAAAACATATGTAATAATTGGAACTTATTTTTGTTACTTTTGTATAACTGTTATTCTTATATGAAGTATATAATAATAATTGATGTTACAAAATATATTGTACATCTGTCATCGGTTGACAGGCAAAACAATTTTAAATATGTCAGCTCTTAAGTGATGCAATGCAAAAAAGTATAATGCCTTTTGGTATCATATTAATATAATGTATTCGAGCAAAAGCATCGATATTAATTCGGTTATGAACCTCTAATTGACGTGGCGTTGCGTCACGATTCGCAGATTTTCCCGATTGTTCCGATTGTTGAGGTTGTTGGTATATTGTTTCGCATGGGGCTCCGAGCACAATGGGAGATGTTTCGAATAATTGTCCGGTCGGAGGTGGATTCTTCTCAAGTCAAGGTGGAGGAAGGTCTCCATTGTGCACGTGTCCATAGGAAGTGGACGCGATTTATTGCTCTCGTGTCATCATCACCTTATACTTTCCATGATCCCCTGATTTATTCCAAAACCGAATACCGACGCACTTTAATTGGCCTTATTATCATTATCATCATCATTCTCAACCACATTCCTCCCTTTGCTTCATCTCGCCTTGCTCTTCTCCGATCTATCGCACTTTCTTTGTTTTACGAGAATCCCGAAGAAAGCGCATCTCCACCTAACCGTACCGGTTGTAACAGCTAAATCATCGACGTTTATAATCACCAGTTTGATATATAAACTACAGCGTGCTTCGTTCCACTTCATTCCGTTCGCTCTTATTTTTCCTCTTTTCGTCGCTCTCAACAACAACAACCGAACGAAACAACAACAAAGAGGTTGAAAAAATATATAATGCTAGCTAAATGAATCAACTGCGCCGAGTAAAAACTGACATTGCAGCACTCATAAACTACCTTTCCTATTCCAGCGAAACCGTAAAAACCAAACCTAATAAATCGTCGTTACGCAATTCATAACGATCCACAGCTAATTAGTTTCCATGCGAAATTCAATTACATTATATAAACAATATTGATTAGCAGTATTACGGATGTAACATATGTAGTTTAGATTATGTGTATCTTATTGAAGCTATTATGTGGTTAAATTGCTTAAGATAAACTGATATAATTTGCTGGTAATCTTGAATTTAGTTCATTCGTGCTTGGAACTTAAGTGTTAAGAACAAAAAATTTATGAAAAATTAAGTTACTCTTACATTTCATTAAAAGTTATTAATTGAAGTAAATGATTACATTCTACACTTATTTTTTGAAAAAATATGAATATTTATTGTAACATACATTAGAAATTATTAGATAATTAGAAAAAAATATTTCAATTAAATATGTTTATTTTAAAACTATTTTTCAGTCTTTCATCAAATTCAGTAATTAAAAATTATTTTATATAATGTAAATATTAATTTATATTGAAATCTAGTGAAGTATATGCAGTGAATTTTGTGAAATTTTCTAATTAATTTTCAGGAAAAGTTTACTTTTCTATGTAAACTTTTCATAATGGAATTTTGATTCATCTTTTGAGTAATCTATATAAGTATAGTAACTTAACTTTGTTGCATATGCTAAATAGAACAGAACAGTAATTTGAAGCTAAATAAACCATGTCTATAAGTGTTAAATAGTAAACTATGACCTAATTATTTCGTTCTGCTGAATTCTGCGCATTTCAGATTTTTAAATAGTATATGAAAAATGAAATTTAACGTTTAAAGACATGTTTGCATGTAACAAAACAATTGATTAAAATCGAATAATTTATATTTGTTGAAGCTTTGAGTGAAAATTACATTATGCTGTACCGCCTTTAATGTGTAATTAATTATATGAATGTCGGTAAATCGTGGTTCTATGCATGCTAGTGATTGAAATAACGCCAATTACATGTAGCGGAAGATATATGAATAGAAAGTGAAATGAATACGTTAACGTAGGTAAGGAGGATAAGAATAAGTAAGATCAACGCAGTAATAAATTTTGAAATTTGCTATTTGCGATTCGTTTCACGGTCTTTGCAAACATTCAAGTATTCAATGTGTATGAATAGAACATTTATAAATTTAAACTAAATGTACACATTCATAGAGAAAGAGAGATTATAGGAAATAGCTCAAGGTCTGTACTATCGGTATTATTTGTATCAAAACTAAAAAGCGATGACAACACCTTGAAAGTGATGATTTTGCAATGAAAAAAAAACAATGACAGGATTAATGAGCGTAGTTTACCTGTGCGTATGATTGAATAAGAGAGCAAGAACACATGTTAAAACACAAGTAATGGTGCATTAAACGTATCGTGACGAGCACTCCCGTTGATCATTAATACCGCTGCCAATCTGCAGATAATTGTATAATTGGCATGTCCATTGATTTCGAACGTTCCGCTATTAATAGACGCTTACATTACTTGAAAAGCTACTTCAGATGAGTCGGAGCGATTGATAAACGTGTCGGAAGCGACGGGCGAATTTCCCGTTTCACCACAGGGTTCGGTCCTTGGACCGATTATCTGCGATGCGTGCGTTATCGCGTCCTCCCACAGGATTATATTGGCAGCGCGACAAACAGGTTGATTATGTAACGAACGCTTCTTTGTTCGCTGTGAAAATTGCATCCGTCGATTGGGATGCAGCTTGTTTCGCTGGAAAACTTCTCTTAAAAAGTTGCAGGAGTGAGACGAGAATGCTGTTACGAACTTGTGCGAACAAAAATAAGCATGTAAATCATTCACTTCCAAAGTCTGGAAGAGGATATAGCAGAAAGAGACTTGAAAAGAAAAGCTAGCAAACAAATTTGAAATCGTAACAATCTAAATCTAAGTAGTCATAGTAAGATGATTCATAAAATAAATGTAAAGAAAATTGATGAGAAAAGACATAAGATTTCTCTACAAAGTAATCAATATTACAAATCTTAATCTGTTTGACCAATAAAATAAAACCAAATAATTCCAATTTTAGAAAAAAACATCGAAATATTATGTAATCGGTTAATTTCACAGAAAATACCAGAAATAATGGGAAAGTGCTTGTTCTATGACCTAACTTAGGACCAATTGAAATTGGCAAAATTACGTAAATAGAATTTCAATTGAATTGAAAAACTCTATTCAGATAAGTTTTTGATTGCTACATTTTATTTTCTTCTACTTTTTTATTCTTCTCTTCAGCTTTTACCTATTCTTTTCTGCTTCTTCATTTCTGTTTTTTTTTTTAATGATTTTGTGATTTATTTTGATCTGTTTTTATCTGCACAATTCCCTTATTTTTCATACGATTTCTGTAAAATCTTCGAGTTCTGCAAATGAATTGTGAACAAAAGCGGCGGCGTCCGTGCACCACATAATTTATGGGATGTGTGTACGTTTGAAACACGTTTCGAGTTTCGATAGGGGAATTTATCTGCGGCGATTGGAAAACACACGGTGTTGCTTGTTGCACTTGCGTACGTGTATATATATACACGTATACACGTATGTGTTTGTGCGAGCGATACGAATTCTTCTATTATAATTTCCATAGTACTTTTCGCCCCCAATTGCGGTTTTGCGCCGCGGCCGACGCCAATTATGACCTAATTTCCGGATGTGGAAAGAACTATACTAAAACTGTAACGCAAAACAATGCAACACGCCGCCCTCTCCATAATAACGGAATTTGCGGAATGGCATGTCTGTATCGAAAATTTTCCGAGCATCCTCATCGCTCCTTCCGCAACGTGCGGATTATTTAAGCATGCCGATTCCAGAGTTATTTAGTATGCATCTTGTCGTCCTGGAAAGTCGCAAAAGTATACTCTTTGTTTCTTTGTTTTTTTTTTGCTGTTCGCTTCAACACTTTGGTATCGTAACAATGTTACATAACGAAACCGCATACAGCTGCTAATAGCAGAGAAAAAAACGTCTCAGCCGTATGGTTTAATCAGTAAAAGTGCAGTTAACATTATTTTACTGCGGCTTCGATTAGATTAAAAAACTTACCTTACGCATTGTGCTTTACAATTTCTATAGTCGAACAATGATTAAACACATTTATCAAATCTATTGTTTCAAGTCGTTATCATATAAATATTCGTATTTTATATAGAAATATACATTTGAACTACTTTATTAAGATTTCTTATCAAAATTATTTATTACATTCTACATAGAACTTGAATAAAACTCTTTACTCTATACAATTGCATTATTTTATATGAATTACTCCATATTATAAGGAAATAATTCGATGAAATATTATGCAAGATTATATAAATTAAAAAATATGCATCAAGTAAACAAATTGAACTATTTTAGAAACAATTGAACTACTTGAGAAAGCTTGTCTATGTATACTATTGATACTATGTTTTTTTTTTTATTATTCCAAGTTTGCAATAATAAATTTGCAAGGAAATAGAAATTTAAAAAAACTGTTATGTATAAGCCAGTGATTCCATAAGATTACTCACTAAATTCGAAATGAATGCCAAAGAATGTATAAAAGCCAATGTTCGTGGAAACTTGCCAACTTGAAAATATAGTTTGATTCAAAAAGACGATTTATTTAAATTGGTTAAGTTAACTTAATAAATATGCAAAAACGTTTAAAAGTTTACAAAAATACGAAAAACGTCTTCATAATCGTGAAAAAAAGGTTTTTTAAACTAAAATTGACGAAAATCTATAATATTAATTATTCATAAAAGTCAATGTTTGTGCAATTTCTTTAATTACAAAAATTTAACAAGTTAACAGGAAAATAAATATGAAAAAAAGCTGTTTTGAAGTAATGAACTACTTGTAAAACTAGTATTAAAATACCAAATCTTAGTATCTATGCATATCTTACTAGATTTACAAATTCATAAGATTAGTAAATATGGGTTTTATCACAATGTTAATTAGGTAAACGTTTGATATCGCAGCAGTAGCAACAATTTCAATTACAACAAAAATATGTGTGTGTAATATCGTGTATGCGTATGTAAACTGTGTAGTGTGCAGTGCACAAGTCTGCGATAATAATATTTATAACGAATGGGAAATGTGTGTTTTGTAAGTTTGCAGATTCTCGTAATAAAAAAAGCAATGCATACATATATTGCAAAACATAAAAAAATAGGAGGCAACCACCAACGAGTACGAACACGCATTATGAACGGCAATCGACATTAAATGTCGTACATGCAAATGTCGCGCCGGTTTCTTACCATCTCGTTTACTTTTTTTTTTATTTACATGCTGCTGCAACTGCAAATTGCTTCTCTCTTTCGGCTTCCTGAAGCAGCCAAGGAGAGCCAAACCTTCAAGTTTAATACTTAGGTCAGGATTAACGAGAATCCATCCTCTCTTTATTCATAATCTTAATCATTCTTCTGAATTAAACCTATTGTACCGATACTTTTTTTGAATTGATCATCTGCAAAATGAGAAAAAAAAAAACGATCACTTTAAGATCCTGTTTTATAATCTGTCGAGTCTTTTTCTCGCATTTTAATGGTCATTGAATAAACAGCTCCCAGTTTACTGAATATAATATAATGCAGCTTTTCTCTCTTGGACAGAAGTCTTTTTCTCGCTCTTCGCACAGTTAGAGAGTTATGTGAGCAATCCAATTATGTTCCTACTGAAAGAAACACTTAAATGCCTTGTTAAAATGTCATCGCATCTTTTTATTTATTTCTTGTTAAAAGCCTCCAACAGTTTACAAACACTTCACTTATTTTTTTGTTTGTTTATTTACGCTTCTTGCAGTGATTTTAAGCGCGTCGCGTATTCCAATGTTAGGCATAATCCTAAACAGCTGCGAGACTACAGTTGCCTACACAATATTTAAAGCCAAGATTAATCACTCGTTAAATTACTTTAATTACTTAAGTACTAAAGCCATTAGTCAACATAAAGCAGATTTTTAAATTAATTGATATTTCTCTATTATATTTTGATTTCCATTAAACTATATTTTATATATAAATGATTTTAAGAGAAAATCATTAACAATTTAAAATTTAAAAAAATTATAAGTTCGCTTTTTCTTGAATGATATATAAAGTTAATTAATTGATACGCCTCTGCTTTTTTTTATTTGATATAATATTTTGACTACTTTGAAGAGGTTCGATTCAAATTTTGAATAGAGTGCTGAGGATTAAGTTTTTTCTTTCTGAAAATCATGATTATTAACATCCCGAGACACGTCAAGTATTTAAACTCGAATAACAATAGAAGAAAGGACCAGTCACCTTCAACTAATCTCCCCTATTTCTTAATTATAATCGATGACTCACTAATCACATAATCCATATCCTATAAAAAAAAACCGTTATTTCCCATCGTTCTGTTTTATTCAATTATAGAATTCGATTTCCAACCAAATGATTGATTCAATATTTTAAGCTGCACTCGAAATTGAAAAAAGGAAAAGAAAAACGTACGAAATGCCCGAACGTTAGTCATCAACAAGTGCTTTATTTATTGTTCGAAATTGACGAGACAAGAGTGCGAAAGGAGAACGTAATTTTAGCAATGGTAATTTTAGATTTGGTCTCGTTTTTTGCATAAATCTCTATCCGATCCGCCCGAAGCGAGGATGAGAGGATGAACTCTTCAAATCCGAATTGAATTTTTATAAATGGAACCAAATGCTATTATGCAAATACATAGGACCGTGTGTTGCACAGGAAAAAAGATGCAAATTTCATTCTTGACCTCTGTTGCCAGTTGAAATCCTCGAAGGATGTAGGAAAAAGGAGGCAGACATAAATTAAATATATATTTCAACAGACTTTTTTTTTGTGTGGATCCGGGTGCACGATGAATATGATGCAAATTCGGATGAACGTCGACCATTTAATACTGATGGATTGCAGAAAAAATATCTTTTCTTGCATTTGAATTCAAGCTTTTATATAAAGTGTTTCAATCTATTATTTCATTCATGCAAACATTATACATTATTTACATTACATAAACATTTGTATGTACTTTTTTTAATCACAATTTCAAACAATATTTCTAAATAATATTAACAATTACTATTTTTCTATAATTTCTTTTTAAATAAAGTTTTTTATTTAAATAACTTTTAAGAATATATTTTTAATATTTTACAAAAGTTTTGCTTGTTATTGATTAATCTACAATTTTTAGATAGATCGTGCAATATACTTATAATCTGACATGTGTATTCAATTCTGAAGATCAATTTAGGTCTAAATTTGTATCAAGTATTGGATTTATCAAACTTCAGTTTATAGTCAGTTTTGTGAATCAACATTTCAGATCTTTTAATTACCTGTTTTAATGTAAATATTGTGAGATGAGATATAGGATCGATTATATTGAATGTATGAAGTTGTAACGATTTTGAGGGCATTGTAATGATATTTCACTTAATGCATTTAAATTATGCGTGTACGTGCGTGCGTGTGCAGTGGTGAAGTAAGGGGAAATAAAAGGAGTTTTCGAAATTGATTAAAAACGAAACCCGAATCGATTTATTTTAATGGCGATACGCAGAGGCATGTAAAGTAAATCGAGTTTAAAGCTGAAACAACCGACGGTCGTCGCATATTACGCAACGCCGCAGATTAAACAAACATTACAAACTCGGCGGAGCGAGAAATCTGCGTACAAGTATATTAAAAAAGTATAGAGCAAAAGGAAAAGCAGCAGCAGCAGCAACAACCGAGATTCCGCAAAAGAAGACAACAACAAAAAAATAGGTGTGGATTACGAGCAGACGATGGTCGGAGTATGAGTTTGTCCAGGTGACAATCCTTAATCGACACGTATAAATTGCACTACGTTTTGTACTTTTCTCGAAGAAGATAAGGCCAGTTTATGCTTGCCGATCGGATGCATTAAGGAATTCCTCCTACCGACTCTTCCGATAGTCGCTTTATGTACGGCAAAACCTATTAAAAAACACTTTTAATTTCGATATCCGAATGAAACCATTTGTCCGGTGCATCTCGAAGCACTAGTTTCCATTCCATTTCGTTGCATGTCGTACAAAACTCTTATCTCAACTCAAAATTTCTTTATTTTTTTTACAGGCTGCCAATGCAATCCGCAAGGATCGCTAATGCCCACCTGCGATATCCGCACTGGTCAATGCCGTTGCAAGAACTACTACAGAGGAAGGAAATGCGACAATTGCCAGGTTTGTAATTGCACATTCGAATATACACAGTTTTTTTTTATCATATTTATTTTTCTTTTTAGGATGGTTATTGGAACTCCTCCAAGGGTTGCGTTAAGTGCGACTGCGATCGTGAAGGTTCGAAAAGTAAGAATTGCAATCAGATCAATGGGCACTGCTTCTGCAAACCGGGCGTTCTTAGCCCCAAATGCGAGGATTGTCAGCCCCATCATTATGGATTTTCAAATCTTGGCTGCAAAGGTATAATACATTATTCAAACCATTTTATGTACGTACTAATGAAATGTTTCTTCAGCCTGTGACGTGTGTACCAAAAAGGGACATATCTGTCATCCGGAGAACGGAAGATGCGTTTGTCCACCATACAGTCATGGGGAGAGCTGCCAGATTTGCAATACAAATACTTGGGGCCATGAACCAGGAAAAGGATGCAAAGTAAGAATTTTTCTTTATAATAGTAAAATTATTCGTTAACAGCTTATTAAAAAACACATTTTTGGAATTATATTAAAATAACATTATTGAATTAATGTTGATATAAGCCAGCGTTTTCCAAACTGTGAGGCGCGCCTCCCTGGGGAGGAGTGGACTAGTATAAGGGGAGGCGCGAATATTAGTAGCAGTGAGCAATTTTCCAAATATCTGCTAAAGTATAGATACATTCCTATGCTATTATCCATATTGCTGTAATACGCGTTCAAAGTTGAAAAATGCTCGAAAAAGCAGTGTTTTACATTTCATTGATTTAC
>NW_017096858.1:0-2214 GCF_001412225.1 Nicrophorus vespilloides
AACTTTCATATGCATCTTTCGGATCTATTCTATCATTTATAGTTTCCGAGAAAATCAATAAAATGTAAAAACACTGCTTTTTTTAACGTTTTTTCAAATTTCAACTTGAATTACAGCCAAACCGATAAAACCACAATAATATATGAATACTCGTTACATTCCTCAAACATTCAGTTTACCATATGCACTATTTGCATCCATTCTATCTCTTATAGTTTCCGAGAAAATCAATGAAATGTAAAAACACTGCTTTTTTTAATGTTTTTTCAACTTTCAACGTGAATTACAGCCAAACCGATAAAACCACAATAATATATGAATACTCGTTACATTCCCCAAACGTTCAGCTTTTATATGCATCATTTGGATTTATTCTATCATTTATAGTTTCCGAGAAAATCAATGAAATGTAAAAACACTGCTTTTTTCAACGTTTTTACAACTTTAAAGACGAATTACAGCCAAACCGATGAAACCACAATAATATAAACATTCAGCTTTCATATGTATCATTTGGATCCATTCTATCTCTTATAGTTTTCGAGTAAATCAATGAAATGTAAAAACACTGCTTTTTTTAACGTTTTTTCAACTTTCAACGTGAATTACAGCCAAACCGATAAAACCACAATAATATATCGATACTTGCTAGATTCCCCAAACATTCAGCTTTCATATGCATCATTTGCATCCATTCTATCATTTATAGTTTTCGAGGAAATCAATGAAATATGAAAACACTACTTTTTTGAATGTTTTTTACAATTTCGTGCAACGTTTACCTAATAAATATATGAAATTAGAAAAAAAAATATCAAGGTGGCTATTAAGATGTTGTTTTTTTTCTGCAAGTGTAATTTATTAAAAATAGCTAAATTTTATAGACTATACGCGTGAACGAATTAATTTTAATGAATCCAATTATATATTTTTTTTATCTCTCATTTCGTTTCAATTGCATCACAGTAAGTGAGTTTTATATTTCAACTTTTGTTTTATCGTTTGTTTGATTGTTTTTTTTTTCGTTGCTATTTTAGTTGCCTTAGTTTCCATCAATTATCGGCGCTTTCGACCAGGAAGCAAAACTGAATCGAAGGCTGCGAAATGACAATAATTTTGAGCCGATCTTCGTATGTTTCTCTTATAATTTTTGTTTTCTTCTTCTCTTGTTTCTTCGCACGTTTCTCTGCCGCAATCAATTGCAGTTCTGCAGGTGATCGTTACGTGTCGCAACGATCGATCAAGGTCTGGAGCATAATTTTGTTTTAATTTTTTTTTCTTTTTTTCTTCAATCGAAACTCGCAATGTCGCAACTGCATACACACAAACACGATCTCTTTTCGTATTTAGATTTACGTGTGTTGCTAAACATGACCTGCTTTTAATAACTAATAAATTCCATCAATAAATTCGAAAAAAAAACTTTAAATTGAATTTCAAAAAAAAAATCGATTGAATTACCGAAATGTGTAATTAGTGAGTGTGTGTGTGGTAAAACAGCAGCAGCAGCAGCATTCAGGTCAAGAACTATCAAAAAATTTATTTACAAAATGGAAAAGGAACGTAAAATTATTTTGGAATCAAGTAAAGGTCACTTTATTAAAACGAGGCACGTGTTTTAGAAATCTAATAAAATATGAGATTATGGACATTAATTATATTAAGTATAGCAAAACTTTCATAATTTTTGCATCGCCAAAAAACGTGGTAAATGTCAACATGTATGGTGTTTATTAATTGAAGGTTGAAATTAGAATGTTGCAATTGATTTATTGACACACAAAAAATAATGCATTTTCTATCGCGAATTATATCTAAACCGATGAATACAGAGTAATATATCAATACTTGCTAGATTCACCAAACATTCAGCTTTCATATGCATCCTTTGGATCCATTTTACATTTTATAGTTTCCGAGAAAATCAATAAAATGTGAAAACACTTAATTTTTTATTTTTTCAACTTTAAACGCGAATTACAGCCAAACCGATGAAACTACAACAATATATGAATGCTCCCTATATTCCTCAAACATCCAGCTTTCATACGCATCCTTTGGATCTATCCTATCTATTATAGTTTCTCAGATAATCAATAAAATCTATTTGAAAAATTTATCGTAAATTTCAAATTTTCAAGAAATACCGTAAATTTCAATTATCTAAAATTTACCGTAAATTTCAAATATACAAAAATTACATCATAGGTGGCA
>NW_017096859.1:0-28692 GCF_001412225.1 Nicrophorus vespilloides
ACAGTGGCTATACAACAGATTTCTCATATGACTTGGTCCCCCTGGTTCCAGGCTTGATTGTGACAGATTTTTCAATAGAAGGTTCATTGTCCAATGTATTTTTCTCCTAATCAGATGATGTTTGATTATTTTTTTCATTTGATTCTTGATCACTTGTTTTGGGACATTTGCTTTGTCCCTTAGAAACTCAAAACTTTTATAGGCAAACCAATCGCTTTTATATTCATTATTTGAATCTTTAACAATTTGTTCAATCAAATTGTATTTTTATATTTTAAATCAGTGCATATTTTAAATCTGCATTAAGTGATTCCTCTTCTTTGCTTGTCTCTATTTTATGTGATGAAAGCAGTGAATTCATCTTTGAATGTATATTTTTCAAAGAGAATTCCATTTTTGTAGTAATTTCGTTCCAAGCGTTATTCCTCTCCGTTCTAATATAATACCAGTTATGACTTTATTGCCAGAGTTCTGGTTTCTGCTTGTACAAATCTATAAATTGCAAAAATATTTCGTTATTCCAGTTCATATCTTTGCTGAGTTTTCAAAAATCGAAATGAATTTAATCCATAAATTGAAGCTTAAAAATATTTAAAACAACCTGTGATATAATAGTGAAATAATCCTATCTTCATTAACACTTATACTCTGCACTCAACTCATCACATAATGGGCAAAGTAAAGGAGAGGAAACCTTACATAGGGACCACGGGTGGATTCGTGGTACTGTGGGATTCTTACCACTAAAATCTCTCCCCTTCTTCGTCAGCATACAATATCTGTATCACTGTACTACTCTGCGATCGTCTTTGCCTGTTTGGCACTTCCCTTAGATCATGTTAATGCTGTAGCACCTCTGATATGTACCTCAGTACTCCCAATTCCGCCTCCACCTCGTGCTTCATTCTAAGCCATCTGCAGCACCTAAAAAGCGTGTTCTTATGGCTATCGTCCTCTTCTCAGTACCAGCACCTTCTTTGAGATAAAGTGCAGGTACTTGCCAAAGCATCCATTACCAGACCGCTTTGGTTGTCGACCTTTTCCTTTCACTCTTCTCCAAAACAAGGAGCTCTATTGATGGTACACCAGCTATCACCTGCACTGCGTCTCGGGAGATTGTCCTGTAAGCGCTGCATATCCTAATTGCTCCTCTCCGTTGAACCGTTTCTAGAGCTTCCCTATAGCTTAGCACTGACATTCTTTATTCCCATATAGGAGCAGCATACAGCATAATAGATTGTGCCACTATTACTAGCAATCTTCTCTTGCAAGACTTCGATCTACCCTTGTTGTGCATCAACCTACTTGCAGTTGATGACTATTGCCCTCATGTGCTGGGCGTAGGTCACGTTGAAGTCAATGGAGACTCCCAGGTATTTAATGACTTTCTTCGGTGTTATTTCTGTACCTGATATTGAATTGGTCTTATTTTCCTCCTTCCCATCAGTAGCACCGCTTCTGTCTCTTCTGGCGCGAGTGTCAGACCTCTCTCTGTGTCTTTTCAGTGAGTTCCTCTTCTGTCTTTGCTACCACCACTACTGCCAGGTCATCCGCTGTTATATCTGCAGGTTGATTGATCCATAGCACTCCGTTGTACGATAAGTTCCATAGGTGCGGACGTAGCACTGATCCCTGAGGAACTCCGTTATTTATTTACATATTTGCTAAACGTAAATTAGTTAAGCTCAGAACAACAGCCAAAATTTGCGAGCGAAGGATTAATGAATCGGAAGAATTAATCTATAAGTACGATAGGAGATCAAAGTCAAATAATAATTATATTCAAATATTGAGATCAATTAAAGACATACATAAACTAGTTTTGGCATTTCAAAATACTTCACAGCACACAAGTGAATATTTCTACACAGAATATTCACATTTAAAAATGTTGAAGAATGAAGTTAAATGTTTATATTTTTATACCAGATGAGTCAAAGATAAACCTAGAAAGATTCGCTCATATTTCTGAATCATTCTATGTAGATTTCTGTTAATTAATGTCTTTCCAAACTATCCAAACATTTCATAAGATGAACACGTATTTGTATACACGTATTATAAAGAAATTAACAAAATTTATGTACGGTTTTCATGAGACAATCGATCTGTAATTGCGGAAAATTGCATAACGACACGCGACCAATTGCCGAATAATGTTTTCCCCGTTTGCGGTAGGTAAAAAAAAATGAGCGAAAACAGAAATTATCAATGTCGTTCGACGAGTGTAATTCCCCAAAGACAGACAGGACTTTCCGAACTGTTGTAATAATTATCGCATGAGGATTTAATTAGATTTTAAAATAAATAAATATCGCAAAAAAAAAATAGAAAATAAAAACATGTTGTGTATATTAAAAATTTCCATATAATTCAATTATCAATTTTGCCTTTTCGATAACACAATTTCTAATTATGATTAATGGGTTATAAGATAACAAAAGAGAACAATAATAAAATTGTATATAAATAAGTTTTATATCACAAATTGAAATAATTTATAAACAAAATAATGATTAAAAAAAACGTAATTATATCAATAAATTTCATTTATTTCAATTACTTTTTACAAAAATTATTTATTTACACTTGAATATGTGAGACATTGTCTTGTTATTATGCAACATTTGTTGTATGTGAGACTAAAATCCAATTGAAAAAAATAAACACAATTTGTAGCAAGTTATTTTTTCAATTTTCAAGATGATTTCAATTCATTTCATTCTTCGTTCTTAATATTATATTTAAATACGAATATCTAAATATAATATCTAATAGTTGAAAATTATGTAATTTATTAGAAAAACTGCAAACTAAGAAAATATAGTGAAAAGATATGACTTTATAATTAGAAATAAATACAAATTTCTAAATCTAAAAAAAAGTGTAAACTGAGTTACGAAGAATAATTATAAAATCTATGCAAATTTGATTTGTAAGAGTTTTTAATGCGAAACGATGATATTTTTTAAGAAGAAATGAAATTTGTTTAACTATGACAAATCAGTACAATTGGTTTTAAAATTTAATACAAAGTATTGAAAAATTTCATTCTACTTACGTGAAATATAATTTAAAGCAGACAAACGTAATTTGATAACGAGAGAAATATTTGAAGAAAAAAACAACAATTCTATGCACAAACTGTTTAACTTTCTTTATATATTGTTATGTTAAATAAATTGGACTAGTATTTCGAAGCACATAGTAACCAGTGGCGGAACAACAATACGACGGAGGAATTGTAAGGGGTCAAAATCTTCTCTGTCTTATATTTTTTTTCATACGCGAAAAAAGTCGATGTAAAATTCATAAAAATCGAAGAATCTCGTCGGTCACTGTAAAATCGAAAATGTAAATCTCCCCACATATGTAATTCATCTGCGCCAATTTTAAACAAATCGATGAAAAAGATAATTTGAGTTTAACAGAATTGTTAAGGTATTAAAACGTATTTAAAGGTAAATATGGAAAAAAGGGCTAAGTAGCAAGAAAAAAGAAAACTAGAAAGATAACTTAGCTGAAATACTAAAGCTAATAAACTTTTTGAAACTGAAGAAATACAACAAGAAATGGAGAAGAGTTCGAAGACAATGAGAACAAAGTATGTTTCTAATCATGATCATCTACATGTAATGAAGATCTATACAAAAATACAATATATTTCGATGAAAACTGTTTGAAACCGGACAAATACATCGAGAAATGGAAATGAGTTCGAAGACAATAAGAACAAATAAAGTTTCTAATGATGATCATCATCATTGTAATGGAGATAGAATGAGCTAAAATACTACAATGAACAAACTTTTTGAAACACAACAAATACAACGAGAAACGGAGAAGAGTTCGAAGACAATGAGAACAAAGAATGTTTCTAATGAAATTGTTAACAACTAATTACTAATTGAAATTGTTAACAAAAATAAGAAAATATTCTACTGTAACATTAAAAATGTAAATCCATCCACATATGTAATTTATCTGTGCCAATTTTAAACAAATCAATGAAAGAGATTCTTTGCGTTCAACTGAATTGTTAAGGTATCAAAACGTATTAAAGGGTAAATATGGAATAAAAAGGGCTATGTAGCAAGAAAAAAGGAAACTAGAAAGATAACTTAGCTGAAATACTAAAACTAACAAACTTTTTGGAACAGGACAAATACATCGAGAAATAGAGAAAAGTTTGAAGACATTGAGAATAAAGAATGTTTCTAATGATGATCATCATCATTGTGATGAAGATTTATACAAAATTTCAATAAATTTCCATGAAGATAGAATGACTGATTATTTATTAACAAAAATTTCAAATTTTCAGTATAAAATTATAACAGATGATGTCAAGAAAATGAAAGTACTAATTTGAAGTTCCGCCACTGATAGTAAATTATCAATTGGATTCCGACCTTTGTGCTCACTCTGCCCAAATGCAGCTATTACAAATCGAAATTGTTAACATAAATAAGAAAATATTCTACTGTAACATCGAAAATGTAAATATATCCACATGTGTAATTCATCTGTTACAATTTTAAACAAATTAATGAAAGAAATTATTTGCGTTCAATTGAATTGTTAAGGTATCAAAACGTATTAAAGGATAAATATGGAATAAAAAGGGCTATGTAGCAAGAAAAAAGGAAACTAGAAAGATAACTTAGCTGAAATACTAAAGCTAACAAACTTTTTGTAATCGAACAAATACATCGTGAAATTGAGAAAAGTTTGAAGACATTGAGAACAAAGAATGTCTCTAATGATGATCATCATCATTGTAATGAAGTTTTATACAAAAATACAATATATATTTAATGAAGATAGAATGAGCTAAAGTACTAAAATTAACAAAACTTTTTGAAACTGAAGAAATACAACGAGAAATGGAGAAGAGTTCGAAGACAATGAGAACAAAGAATGTCTCTAATGATGATCATCATTAATGTAATGAAGATTTATACAAAAATACAATATATTTCGATGAAGACTTTTTGAACCCGAACAAATACATTGTGAAATGAAAAAGAGTTCGAAAACAATGAGGACAAAGAATGTTTCTAATGATGATGATCATCAATGTAATGAAGATTTATACAAAAATACAATATATTTCGATGAAAATGAGCTAAAATACTAAAATAAACAAACTTTTTGTAATCAAACAAATACATCGAGAAATTGAGAAGAGTTCGAAGACAAATACATCATGAAATGGAGAAGAGTTCGAAGACAATGAAAACAAAGAATGTTTCTAATGATGATCATCATCATTGTAATGAAGATCTATACAAAAATTTAATATATTTCGATGAAAACTTTTTGAAACCGAACAAATACATCGGAAATGGAGAAGAGTTCGAAGACAATGAGAACAAATAATGTTTCTAATGATGATCATCATCATTGTAATGAAGATTTATACAAAATACAATATATTTAGATGAAGATAGAATAAGCTAAAGTACTAAAATTAACAAACTTCTTGAAACCAAACAAATACATCGTGAAATTGAGAAAAGTTCGAAGACAGTGATAACAAAGAATGTCTCTAATGATGATCATCATATATTGTGATAGAGATCTGTACAAAAATACAATATATATTTGATGAAGATAGAATGAGCTAAAGTACTAAAATTAACAAAACTTTTTAAAACTGAAAGAAATAAAACGAGAAATGGAGAAGAGTTCGAAGACAATGAGAACAAAGAATGTTTCTAATGATAATCATCATCAATGTAATGAAGATTTATACAAAAATACAATATATTTCGATGAAAACTTTTTGAAACCGAACAAATACATCGGAAATGGAGAAGAGTTCGAAGACAATGAGAACAAAGAATGTCTCTAATGATGATCATCATCATTGTAATGAAGATCTATACAAAAATACAATATATTTAGCATAAGATAAAATGAGCTAAAGTACTAAAATTAACAAACTTTTTGAAACAGAACAAATACATTGTGAAATGAAGAAGATTTTGAAGACAATGAGAACAAAGAATGTCTCTAATGATGATCATCATCATTTTGATATAGATCTATACAAAAATACAATATATATTTGATGAAAATAGAATGAGCTAAAGTACTAAAATTAACAAAACTTTTTAAAACTGAACAAATACATCGAGAAATAGAGAAGAGTTCGAAGACAATGACTATAAAGAATGTTTCTAATGATGATCATCATCATTGTGATGAAAATCTATACTGGTTAATTATTTCTCAACAAAAATTGCAGATTTTCAGAATAAAAAATGATAACAGATGATGAAAATGAAAAAGTTCCGGCACTGATAGTAAAACATGAATTGGATTTCGACCTTTGAGCTCACTCTGCCGAAAATGCAGCTGTTACTAATTGTCATTGTTAATAATTTGCGTATAATGCCACGATAATCTGACAATGCAAATCCATTAACAGAATACAATGAAAGAGAATCTTTCGCAGGTAGTAACATCTAGTCGATACAACAACAACAAACAATCTAAAAGCAAGAAGACGTTTCGAAATCTTCTAAATTACATAACAACCCACACGTTTTACCAAAGAAAGAAACATTCAAGTAAAGTGAAATTTCACTAATTAATCGCGGATAAACGAAAACGACCACACTTAATGCGACCCAAAATGACGTAAGGCGCCGTAAATAATGCAAACATGCTGCCGCTTTATCTCTTGAAATTATAATTTTCGTGCAGGATCACGTTTTCGCCGTTCAAGTTACGTGCTTTTCAGGTGCACACACAAAAAAAAAATTGTAGATGATTTTCCTTATCGCAGAGGATGCCGAAATGTGCACCACATCAAACGAGTTGATGATGTGCGTTTACGTATTTTCGCGGAGACTCATCTCTCTCTCTCTGTATCTGTAGTTATTCCAACCATGTTCCGGATTATCCATGCCCATCCCTACCCATCGAATCTCGGAGCTGGAAAAACGATTTTGCTACGTGCTGGTAGTAGTAATACCTATCTTCGCTCCAACTCATTAACTCTGTTTGAACCGGCTGGCTAGAACTCGAGCTCGATAGCAAATTCAAATAATGCTAGAAAGTTATTTTAGTTGATAACACGCTTTGGAGGGAAAGCAACAGTTTTTGTGTAAGTGTGTGTGTTTGTTTGTGTTTTTTTATACTTCATTCAAGGTATGTCACCATCTAATTTCTATACGAAATTAGTTTAATTTTTTTTTTATCTTATCTGAATATTATTCGCCACTTATACAACAATTAAAAAATCTTTCGTTGATTACTCTAGATAAGTTTTGAGCTATTGTTCAGTTCCCGCTTTCGATCACTTCCAAATGTACGACAGTTAATTAGCTGCGACAAATACTGCGAGTTTAAAAAACAAAATAAGTAAGGTCATATTTTTTTGTAATTATTTCTAATTTTTTACTTTATTTTTAGTTATTATTACTTCAATATATCTCTTTAATTGCCATACTTGACCCAAATTCGTGTATTTTTTTTTATAAAAGAAAAAAAAACATCCGTAATTAACAATCAATTCGATTAAAAAAAAGTTATATAAAATATACACAAATTAATGAATTATTCACATGACATTTGTGAAATTAATCTAAGCAAACATTTGCAGTTATTAAATAGTAGACAATTACATGATTATTATATTTGATTATGATTTAATTGAGATAAACAAACTTTGATGTACGAACACTTAATTATTTTGCGAATTTGATAAATTTCGTTTACTTTAGCCGATTTACGTAAACTGTGTTCCCAATAGATTTTGAATATATTTACATAAATATATCCACAATTGTTTAAAAAAAGTGAAATTTATTGAAATTTTAATTTAATTGAGTTATTAATGAAATCCACTTAATCACAAAATCATTAATGGATTAAGTTTGTATGTTTATTTTTTTCATAAATTGTAATGAGAATTCTTTATTTTGTAGTTAAACAAAGCTTGATAATGATAGTACTTGAAGGGGTGATAACAAAACGACTATTCGTTCGTTTTCGAGTCAAACTATTAAAAAAAAATGCAGATAATTTCACAATTATTTCTTAATTTTGTTTTATATTAAATATTGATATTTACCGAAGTTAATGATAATCTTTGAATCGCGGAACGCAATTAAATTAATATTCAAATACAAGAGAGTTTGTTCAACAATAACATTTACGTCCAGTATGTTCACATACACATATGTACGCATATGTTACGACACAAGAAGGCTATAAATCGAGGTCTTCCCACCTTATACAACAGTAATTGCTAGAATAATCGCAGCAAAGCCAATTGATTAATGTGTATGAATTAACGACTACAAAATTGTTACAAAATTAGTGATAATTGTATATACAAATGAAATTGTTTGGTCTTGCAGGAAAAAATAACACAATCATAGAGACAAGTAGTGAACTTGTTGAGCTTATCAGCGCATTTAGTTCTAGTTGTTATTCGCAAAAATTTTACACAAATCTCAGACTATTAACATATATTTATTTTTTAAATTACATTGCTGGAACACGAATCGGCGAGGAAAATGATAATTGTATTATTTCCTACATCAAAATAAACATGTTTTCGTAATAAATCCTACCATTTATATAATTGTTAATGCATAATCGATATTAATAATAAAAAAAAAATATGTGTTAAACCAACTTTCGAATAGTTTGCATAAACAAAAAAAAAACAAAAATTATACTATTTCATTTTCGAGCAAATCAACAAAAATATTTATATAATATAAACAAGATGACAAACATTTAGCAAAGTTGTATAAGAATTTTTAGTTTCACGTATGTATTGCATAAATTTAAGTGTTGTTGTTTTATGTATGTTTGGGAAAGGAACGGCGATGAAAAATGTATGTTCGCAATGAAAACGTTGATTAATTATAATCCTGTTTGGCGATTCTTTGAAATAAGTGTTATTCGATTATTCTCGATTCTCCTCAGAAGAATTAAACACTTTGTGTGTGTGTGTGTTTTTGTTAGGAGTTTAGCATAAAATAATTTTATAGTAATTGATGAAATCATTTTTGTTTTGTTTGCCTCGAGACTGATGTACATATACACATTTGATTGTGATGGCAATCACTTGACGTTAGTGCAAACCGCAGTTAATTACGCAATTGATTAGCTATTAAGCATGATGCGACTACTGTAACGAAACTCGAAGGTTTCTTTACAATCATTTGTAGCAGCAAATAGGTGACGAAATCGAAAGTCGCAAGGGGAAATCCCGATTCTTGTTAATAGGCTCGCAAGTTCTAATGAAGGGCAACGGTTACGCGCGTCTTGGGGGATTCCTCAGAGCGTTCGCATAATTTGCGGTCAAGTTCAATTGCTTCGCTTTTTCCATTCATTGATTGCTCGTTATGCAAAAAAACATAAAGATGTTTGCCATTTCAATTGCAGATGATGGAGGCTTGGGTTCTTCAATTCCTTCTCCTCAATTTGGGCATGAAAGTCCTCTGCCAGAGTCCGCTGTTGGATGTACCATTCGCAGGTTTGTTGTAGCTCGTTATTTACTTATTTATTTTTATATAATTTTAATGTAAATTGGTTGAGGTCTTTGCAATTTAAAAGGATGATTGTGCTTCTCACGCAGGAAGCAACGATGTTAACATTGTAATTTGACCATCAGCAACGTTAAACACCACTTCCATTCAACTATTTATATATATTAAGGACGGCGATTAAGTGTTTTGCGATTCTTTTTATTCGCGTTGCGTAATCATTCTTGCGTTATTTGCAGAGCTTAACGAGACTGATATTGAGTACTTCCCTTTGAACAATCAGCATCCGTGTTCAAGGATCTGCGGACACGAGGACAGGCCGATGGTTTGTCGGTACCATTTCATCGTCGAGTGGTATCAGACGCTCAGTAAAGCTTGTTTCTCTTGTCCCGATGTTTTGGAGGATTGCTACAAGCCGGACTGCATCATCGGAGATGGCACAATGCGTACCGTTCTTGTCATCAATCGGAAGATGCCTGGACCTACGATAGAAGTAATTAGTTTCGATTGATTGAAGAAACGTTGTTACATTTCTGATATCTTGGGTTTAGGTTTGCGTTGGTGACAACATCATTGTTGACGTGGAGAATAGGTTGATGGCTGAGACCACGACCATCCATTGGCATGGACATCATCAACGAGGGACACCTTACATGGACGGTGTACCTTACGTCACTCAGTGTCCCATACAACCTGGAAGTATCTTCAGATACAATTTCACTGCCGTCAACGGAGGAACACATTTCTGGCACTCGCATACTGGTAACTAAACACCTTACATAACACCTAACCTAACCTGTATCCATAGTTAACGTAATCTGACATATCACATAATCTAACCTAACCTGTCATATAATATAACCTAACCAAATGCAACCTAACCTATCAATTTATCTAACTTAACTTAATCAAACTACTATACCTCAATTAAAAGTTATTATAACTCGATGATTTGACGAAAAGACTAAAGATGTTCCCAGTTCTCAGAAACTGAATCATAAAAATCCTATTGTTTACAAAAAACACACTTAAGAAGTTGTCGTTTTATTTGAAGCATCTTCGTATATAAATAGTAATAAATGTTGTATAAATAACCTGATTCACGAGAAAAGCATAAACTCAATTTTGAACGTTGTTGTTGTTGTTTTTTGTGAACATGTTTTGGATATAATAAAAATGACAATAATTGAAAGCTGTAAATTATTCAACTTATTACTTAGATTTTAAAAAGGATTAAATATATATTTTTTTTATTTGGGTTAAATTAGCGTGGGAATGATGATGCTTTGTTAAAAGAAAGAAAATACGATTCATATCTTGAAATCCAATGTTAAGACCAATTCTGTTTTATGTACTGTTGTGAAACTTGGAAAGTGAATACGGGCGTTGTGAAACGCAATGGAACATGTACAAAATACGGCAAATTCGTTGACCCGACACCGTTACAAACAATTGCAGGAGAATGAATGATTGTCTAGAAACATAGAACTTAATGGTTTGAAGCCTTGATTGCAAAAGTGCTTTCAATACAACCAAAATCATTGTTTTCTTCTAAGGTGTTGTGATTGAATAATATTTTAGGTATGCAAAGAGGTGATGGAGCGTTTGGAGCCTTCATAGTTCGAACTCCAGCTGCTGCAGATCCACATTCACAACTTTATGACTATGATCTAACGCAGCACACGATTTCTCTTCTGGATTGGGCGGTGGACATCGGCCTTAAAGTCTTCATAGCTCACCATCACAGTATAGGCGATAACAAACCGACAACTCTTCTGGTCAATGGGCTAGGTATCCACGACTTCAGCAACGTTTCAACATCAGCTCCAACGGCTCGTTTCGTCGTCGAAAAAGTAATTAGTCAATTGTCGTCTTAAAAATAATTATAATTAACTTATATTTGTTGCAGGGTTACAAATATCGTTTTCGTCTGATAAACGCCGGCTTCCTGAATTGCCCAGTAGAAATGTCCATAGACAATCACACTATGACTATGATCAGTTCAGATGGAAACGATTTTCAACCTGTTACAGGTATTTCCATTAAAAGACAAGTAGTAATTAAGTACTGATTGCTTCTTTTCCAGTGGATTCGTTGGTTTCTTACGCCGGAGAAAGGTTCGATTTCGTGCTGAACGCGAACATGGAGAAAGGCTTGTATTGGATTAGGTTCAGAGGTTTGATGGATTGCGACGATCGCTTCACCAGCACCCATCAGGTGGCCGTGCTTCAATACGAAGGAGCTTCGAAAACCGATTTTCCCGATGGACCCATTCCCAACTACCAGGATTCCCACAACGACGGCTTGGTAAAAACTAACATCTACCACCATCATCAAGTTAACACGCGATATTTCCAGCAATTGAATTCGTTGAACAAAGGAACCGAAGGTAACGATTCGATCAGCGTTCCTCAACTTCATTCGCTCTTGGATTGGGATTCGAGCCTGAAGGAAACCGCCGATGAACAGTATTACGTTGGTTACGACTTCTACGAGATCGATAACCCGCATTTCCATAAATTCCCAGAGTACGGTTTCAATAATGGTGATAAAAGAAAATAATAATTTCTTGAGGAAAATTGACGAATGATATTTGCATTTCAGTTACTGATAGCAGGAATAAATTGCTGACGCCGCAATTGAATCACATCTCGTTGAAGCTAACACCTTTCCCGATGCTCTCGCAAAGGGATTTGATCGATGATAACTTGTTTTGCAACGAATCAACGGTTGCAGACAAAGATTGCAAAAAGGAGTTTTGCCAATGCTCTCATGTTATTCAAGTGATTAAAACCACTGTTATTAATTGCTAATTATAAATTAATTGTTACATTTTTTGTGCAGGTTAAATTAAACTCGATCGTGGAATTGATTTTGGTGGATAAGGGCTTCGCCTTCGACGCCAACCATCCGTTCCATCTCCATGGACATTCCTTCAGAGTTGTAGGAATGGAACGTTTAGGACGTAACGTTACAGTAGACGAGGTAAAGCGTCTGGATGCTCAAGGTTTACTGAAGAGGAACCTCGGAGATGCTCCAATCAAAGATACAGTGACTGTACCGGATGGTGGTTACACGATCTTAAGATTCAACGCTTCAAATCCAGGTTAATTTGGTTAAAACAAAGAGTTTCCTTACGTTCAACTGAATTGTGTACCTTCAGGTTATTGGCTCTTCCATTGTCACATCGAGTTCCACGTGGAGATTGGTATGGCTTTGATCTTCAGATTCGGCGACGATGAAGATATGCCTCCAGTTCCACACGGCTTCCCCAAATGCGGCGAATACTACGGCTTAGAACCGTCTGCGCCTTCACCGAACGGCTGTGGTCACAAAACGTACTCGTTCCTTATCATTTTAGGAATTTTGCTACGTCCTCTCTTGCTGTGAACCAATTTAACGTATTATTATTATTTGTAAATAACCGTATTTATTATGCATATGTGATATAATTATAATTTAGAACTTCAATGATACTAATTTTAGCGCGTTAACTGTTGAAATAATAAAAAAAAAACAACAGTATATAGTTCAACACTTGTTGTTGTTTGCCAAGTAGTAAATATTATATAATTAACTTGAATTGTAGCAAATTGTAAACAGTAAATATTGTTTTTAATTGGTTTTCGCGTACGAAACAAAAACAACTAAAATAATAATGCGCGCTTCCATGAATTAATAGCGATTATAGTAAATGAGTGGCGATTGCACATATTTATTTACACCATACACATTTAGGCGATTTTACCTCGTGCGGCTTCAATTTCTTCATCCAATTCGATTCTGGTTTTTTTTTTAAGAATTGCAAGACGCTTGTGATATTTATGCTTAAGATTACTTAATAACTCATCATTGCATAGATTCTAATTGCATTACTTTCACTTTTGCAAACGTAGTCGTCTTTCGATTAAATATCAAAGAATCAAATAATTATTACCTTTAACACACAAATTGTTACATAATTATTGAATGTTTAAGCGAAAATACACAAAAAAAAGAAAAGTTGTTTATTTATGTTGCGATAAAAAAAGTAAATATAAAATAAAAATAACAAAACAGAACACTTATCAATTTTTGTTTTGTTTTCAACATTAATATTTATGATTTTTAAATTAACAATGAAACAAATAACTTTGTGGTGTGGTTGCAATAAACAGAATTTATTTTGTATTACGCAACGAGATTTAACTATTGATGTATTGAAGGAAAATTATAATTTTTTTTTTTAAATAGATACGAGTTAATGAGTTTCGTGAAATGGATACTAGTGACAAGTAATTCCAATAAACGTTTCTGATAACTGTATTGTTTTGTACTAATTATTTTGTTTCCCTTTTTTTTAATTCAACTGTAATAAAGTAATAATTAATTGGTTTTTGTAATCATTATTTTCGATGTGTTAAAATCTGATGGAATTATTAATTATTTTTCTTCTTAGGTTTATTCACAATTTTTGGCAATGAGTAGAATATGTTTGGGCAGTGTACAAAAAAAAGAAAAGAAAATAGTGAGCGGAATGATCTCCCTTTCAAATACATATAAATTAACTGACAAATGCAACTTAAATAAAAATTAATTTTGTCAATACAATAACTTAAAAATATGAATTATGATAACGGTGACTATACAATGTAAAAGAAAATGTTTTCTGTTTTAGTTCGAAAAGGGGAGGTCGAGGGTGTCTTTTAAGTCTTTTGGGAGGAGTGTTAACACTGTTGGTTTTCCAGTCTATAGGAAACACAACATTCAACAGCGTGTCGATTTTGTCCAATAGCTTGACTATTGTTAGCTGCGGCGGTACTACCGGATCCTGTTTTGGACTGACTTCACCTTCGCTGTTGGGCTGCGTGTTCTTCTGGTTTGCTCTGGTTCTGGCCACATCAGCGTACGATAAGCTTGGTTTGATCCGTGGAAACTCTTTGGGTTGAGACGGCTGAGGCTGTGACGACGCACTAGTTGGTGGCATCAATTTCTTCTCCCTCACCCTGGGGAACTTACGACTCTGCATCTTCCTGTACACGGTACAGCCTTTGTAGTTTGCAGAGTGTTTCCCGCTGCACAGGGCACATGTTGTTTACTCCTTCTTGCACTCCGCGGTGAGGTGGTTCTTGACATCTTGCACACTGTGGCATTCTTTAGTAAAACTATGATATTGGTTTGTATAATAATTAAAGTTTGGAAAACGCTGGTTTGCTGTCAACGTAAAGCGAAGTATTAGTATATTTGTATTTGAAGATCACTAATATTTGAATAAAATAATATTTCTATAGTCAATTAATTAATAAATAATTCATACTTATCTTCATCTTCGCTTTTGGGCTGTGTATTCCTCTGGTTTGCTCTGGCCGCATCTGCGTATGATAATCTGGTTTGATCCGTGGAAACTCTTTGGGTTAAGACGGCTGAGGCTGTGACGACGCACTAGTTGTCGGTATCAATTTCTTCTCCCTCACCCTGGGGAACTTACGACTCTGCATCTCTCTGTACACGGTAGAGCCCTTGTAGTTGACAGGGTGTTTCCCGCTGCACAGGGCACACGTTGCTTCTGTTATTTTCTACTTCTTGCACTCTGCTGTGAGGTGGTTCTTGCCCCATTTCACGCAGCGAGGCATCAGAGAGCAATAGCCCTTATGTGACCGTATCTTTGACTTCTCACACACTGTGGGATGTCGTATTTGCGGTTTTCTGTAGTAAAACTATGATATTGGTTTGTATAAAAGTAAGTATGAATAATAACTATAGAAATATTATTTTTTATCAAATATTAGTGAACTTCATATACAAATATACTAATACCTCGTTGACAGTAAAACAGCGTTTTCCAAACTGTGAGGCGCGCCCTAGAAAGGCGCCTCGTAAGGATACGCGCGAATATTAGTCACAGTGAGCAATTTTCCAAATGATTGCTAAACTCTTATCCATTTTATGAAATGGAGGGGCGAAGGGGAAGCGCCAAATGATTAAATATTTTTAAGGGAGGCGTAGTAACATCAAGTTTGGAAACCACTGCCGTAAAGTGAAAAGATACACAAGGAATCAATTTTTTTTTTGTTATTTTTTCTTTTACATCTATCTATAAGCATAAAAGAAGAATAACAAATAACAAGCTCTAGTTCTGGATTAATTAATGAAAATATAAAAATATATATTAGAGATTGATCCAGCGACCAAACTCCACAGAATTCTTATAAAAGAATAACTAACACTAACTTTAATTAGTTTTTGGTATGGAGACCCCAGGAATTCTATAATCTCCTTTTTCTCTTCCCCTGCAAATCCTGCCGGGAAAGGTTGGAACACGTTTGTTAGATGGTCAGCAAACACCTCCACCTTCTCCTTGTCGAAGAGGCGACTCTTTCTGTTATTTTGATATAAACATTTTTTACACTTTTTTTTGGCCGTTTAAGGAAATATTTTGAGCCGTAAATCGAAAAAGTGTTATAATTAAAGAAGGCTGTTATATGTGAAAGCCGTACAGTGAGTGTATTATGTTTGTAATCAGAGAAATCATTCTTAAAGTAGAAATAAACTGAAATAAATGGACTATTATGAAAGTATTTGTTTTGTTTTTAAATAGAAATTCTCAAATTTAAATTTTTGTTCAATCACGCTGGTGCGTGTAAACAACAGTGTCGTGTCCCAGGGATGGTTTTCTGGACACTGTGGGATATCTTCTTCTGTTGTCTGTTGTGGAGCCTTAGGTTTGGTAAATAATAAATTGAACGAGTTTTACTTTGGTTTATTATTAAAATATTCTTCAAAGTGTTTGCTTTATTGTAGTTCTTCCCCAGTAGTCAAGACTTTTACTTGTGTTTATTATTAAAATGCTATTTCTTAACGATACTCTTGTTTTTTAACGTTCTTCCTAAGTTACTTCAATTTGCTTTATTGTGGTTCTTCACCCAGTAGTTGATTCTTTAGCGTTCTTCCTAAGACTAATTACAAATACTTCTACGTATAAAGTTAACTAAGCAAGGGGTGGGAGTTTGAGGAGTAAGCACAATTTTTATAAGACTGCTCCTATACGGATTTTGCCAATTCTGCGTCTGGTTGAAAATATGAGCGATGTTCTTTCAGTAGCTGGTCTCGATGAAGGCTACCTTTATGCTGATGTATATATTTATTATGCGACTAAGAGACACTATATTAACAATAATAATTGTAATAATAACGGTTGGACACAACAACAGTTCTTCCAAATAAATTCAAATTGAGATTCAGACTGTGAACTGGAAGGCCACAGTAGCTGAGACTTAACGCTGATGTAGATCACTAGCTCTGAGATTGCAGAAGGATTAGTTTACTAAGTTTATTAGTGGTTTATAATGGCTTCTCCAAACGCCTCACTCGGGAGTAATCCTGACGATTCGACAACTATTTTATACTTCTGCTGCTTTATATCTTATTGAAACAAATATTTCTAATATTTGTTTCTGAATTACCTTAACCTAATATAAATATGTGTTTTATGTTGAAATTAAGACCATAAAAAAAGAATAATTTACAATGAAAATGAAAAATATAAACAATTAACTACTTTTGCTACAATTTGGATTGAATTCTATGTTTGATTAAACTAATTTAGACAAACTGTATGAGTGATAAGATATTAATTATTTCTTTTTCGATATTTGTTCAAAACAATACAACAAAAAAATAGACAATAATTGCTATTTAGTTCTGGGAAAGGTGCATGGGTAATTATAGTTAGACGTAATCAGTCATTAAGGATGTCATACTTAGATACAAGAGTTCTTTATTGCCGTTTGCTAATTTAGTGCTCCGGTCATTTGGCCTAATAAATACAATGCAAACAACAAAACATAAATTTTAACAATTTACAATAAATTTGCACAAACGTCGTCGATAAGATACCCGAATCTTCGACTGGTGCATTGGTGTATATATAGAGCGGATTTCGACATTGAAGACTAACAGACCTACTCAAACAATGAAACACCTTTTAGGGTATCTGCTGTTGTTCGTCAGCTTCTTCAGCTGCTTCGATTTCCTAGTCAGACCAGGTAATTATTATAATTCAGTTATTAGATTGATGAATGTGTTTGAATTCTATATATTTTTGTTTAGACTATAGAAATCATGTGTGCAAGAGGCAATGCAATGGGCAGGTGATGACTTGCAGCTACGAATTCCATTTCGAATGGATCTACACCATGGAACCGAATTGTTTTAATTGCACTGTAAATCCGAACGGAAACTACAACGATTGCTGGAGACCCGAATGCGTTCCCGCCGATGGTGCAAATCATCTTGTGAGCATCTTGAACAGGATGATGCCCGGACCACAGATCGAAGTTTGCATGGGAGACACTGTACTCGTCACTCTGTTCAATGATATGCCTGATGTGGCGACGACGATCCATTGGCACGGTATGCACCAGAGGGAGATGCCGTGGATGGACGGAGTACCGTTCGTTTCGCAATGTCCCATTCAACCCAACAACATATTCCGATACAGATTCAAAGCCAATCCCAGCGGCACTCACTGGTATCACTCGCATATTGGTAACAACCTTTTATTTAAGTGTTTTCATCTACAAATCGCTAAACTTCCTATTGTTTAAAGGTAATCAAAGGGTCAACGGAGCTTACGGACCTCTGATAGTGCGAAGACCGGACTTCGACAATCCTCATCGACAATTGTACGACTTCGATAGTTCCGATCACGTCATCTCCTTGATGGAAATGTACCGCGTTTCGCCGGACGAACTGTTCTACGAGGATTACAGATTGAAGCAGATAAATAATAACATGGTTTCTACAATCCTTGTCAACAGATTCGGTTACAACGAATCGAACAGCGTTCCTCCAGCCAGGTTCCACGTGCGAAAGGTAAATATAATTTAATTTAAATAAAACAAACCGAAATATCTTGTATCTATTTATTTATTTAGGGATTCAGATATCGGTTCAGGGTTATCCACGGGGGATACAGAGTTTGCCCTATCAGGGTTAAAATTGATAATCACAATATGACCATCATCAGTTCAGACGGTGAAGATATCCAGCCTGTAACCGGTAACATAATCTTTTATTATTGTTATTTTTAATGAACGCATTTGATAATGAATTGTGTCTACAGTGCAAACGTTCTACATCAATAATGGAGAAAGGTACGACTTTGTGGTGACTGCCAACCAAAACGGGGACAGATTTTGGATGCGTTTCCTTGGTTTGATGGATTGCGAAAACAAGGAGGGTCGCGCTATTCTCACTTACGACACGGTGCAAAATGCTCCGGAGCCACAAACATTGTCTTTACCCACCACCCAACCTGCACCTGACGGATTGGTAATTTGTTATCACTCTTTTTTCGCATTCTTAATTGTTATTTTTTTCTGTAGGTAATGAACTGCATCAATACACCAAGTGGAGTGCCGGGCTGTCTGGATATGACCCAACTGAGATCTATCGTTCAATCTCCTCGCCTCTGCGGAAGACCCGACTTCCGATACTACTTTAGCTTCGATACGTACAACTATGCCCTTCCTGAATTCGAAGGACCAGGTCAAGAAAATGTAATCACCACTCCAGTCGTCAACAACATTTCCTTCATATTTCCTCACACTCCTCTTGTGCAAGAGTATCAGCCGAATAACTTCTGCAACATCGAGAACCAACAGAACTGCCAAGGTCTTCCGATCTGCCAGTGCACGCACGTGGTTTCCATACCTCACGGCAGTTTGGTGGAGTTGGTTCTTGTGGATGAAGGAACCGTTTTCGATTTGTCCCATCCCATTCACTTGCACGGTTACCAATTCGCTGTGGTAGGCCAGGACCGGCTCGGAACGTCCACTTCGACGTGGGACATTAGACGTTTAGTCGAGAACAATCTTGTGCAGACAAACTGCGATCGTCCAATCTTGAAGGACACAGTTTCGATTCCGGACGGCGGTTACGTCATAATCAGATTCATCGCTGATAATCCAGGTAAAATATCCTTAATTCATCTGTATTGCAAACCTTAATGAACGTCTTCAGGTTACTGGTTGTCGCATTGCCACGTCGAACATCACATGGAGGTCGGAATGGGCTTTGTTTTGCAGACCGGAAACCCTAAATTTCCACCACAGGACTTCCCACGATGCGGTGACTACTACGGCTAAATCTAAATGTGTTGCACGCATTTGATTTGATTATTGAAATAAAATATAATAAATGTACATTCTACTCGAAGTTAATTATTTACATTCATTGCAATACCTTTATTCTACAATAATTGAGATCGGAATCTTCACTGATCTATCTTGTATTCTATAATAAACAAATACATAATGCATATATACAATTGATATGTATTATTCATATATAAGAAAAACATCCTTTCCCTGTTTCTATGTGATATAATTTGCTAATAAGTAATTAAATACAAAACTAACCATTAATTTGTTTTTATAAAAATAAATAAAAATCATTGAAAAGCTATTAAATACTATACATTTCTTAAGAATTTGAGTGAAGCATCTCACAAAACTTGTGATAATGTAAACATCTAATAAATCAGTTCGATAAAAGTAATAACTGCAACAATATACCTAAATGTACACTTGTCATAAAAGAAGCGTTACTCCAAGTTGTCATGAAATAAACTTACTTTCTTAGAGTGAAAAAATGTACGAAGATATATTTTTCTTTTAATTATTTGTAGAATATGATATGGACTTAATGCTGCTATGTTCTATTTGTCAATTATTGCATTAGTGTACAAATTATAACCTCAATTTAAAAAGAATGTCATTAAAACAAAATGGTAATGCTTCTTTTATGACACCCTGTATGTACTATAGAAATTATTGAAGATTTCTCCCGACTGTTGACAAAAATATACAGCAAAGATCTAATAATTAACATTTTTTTTTGTATCCTTTATTTTATTCACAACCTGCCATTTTTGGCAATGAGTAGAATATGTTTGGGCAGTGGACAAAAAAGAAAATAATAACAGAAAAACAAAATATCAAGCGTGGAGCGGAACGATTTCCCATTTGCCTATAAACAAATATAAATTTAACTAAAAAAATAATTCAATGACAATAACAACCCAACTAAAATTGATTTTGACGATACTATGAAACTTTAAATAAAAACTCTAATGAACAATAAAACTAACTTTTAGTTTCTAAAGGGGAGGTCGAGAGTGCGGTGTCTCTTTAGTCTGTGGGGGCTGTCACTATTGACTAGGAGGGATAACGAGAGACTGTTGGGGTGGTTTTCCAGTCTGTTCTGGTAAAGGGCACTGAACTTGGGGATTTCACTCTTAACAGTGTTCATGTGGAGGTCGTTGTGTATCGTGTTGTTCATCACGAACAAGGGGCCTGCACCAGGGTACGCAGGCATTTGGACTGGAAGCGTTGCGGGATCTCGATGTTGGAATTGCTGGCTATTCCCCAAAGCTGGATGCCATACGTCCACACCGGCTTCAACATTGTCTTGTAAATTAACAGTTTGTTGTCGAGGGATAGTGGAGATCTTTTGCCGATCAGCCAATACAGTTTCGCGAACTTGATGCCCAGTTGCTTCCTTTTGGCTGCGATGTGCTTCTTCCACGTGAGTCGGCGATTAAAGAACAAGCCTAAGTATTTGGCATCGTCGGTCTGCGGGATGATTTTACTGTTCAGTGTGACTGGGGGGCAGGTTCCCTTTTTGAGGGTAGACTTTGATGCGCCACTTCTTGAACATTTTTTAGTATTCAATTATAAAAAAAAAACTTCTAAAACTTTCTTAACAAAGTTAACATCAAATATTCACTAGAAAAGTGATGAAGATGAATGAAATGCCATGATTCAAGAAGTATTCCATAAAACAGTTATTAATAGATTTCAAGAATTCTTGTTAAAAAAAATATATAAGTATTTTACATTGTAAGAAGTAAAATTAGTGCTAAAAAAAAACTAGTGAATGGCAATTAATTATATTTAAAGTTCATTTAAACTCGAAGGTTACTGATTACGGCTTGAAATTCACAATTAATATTGTTTAGTTTATCTTAATTGACACTTTTGAGTTTAAATGTGGTCGTTTGTTGTTGTTGCTCGAATCACTAAACAAGCAATAAACTCACTCACAAAACCAATATTTTTTTTTAAACTCAACTAATCACTAAAAGTAAATAAAGTTAATTAGAAAAAATAACGATAATTTAACGGGTTAATTAATTTAGTACATTGGATACAAATGATTGTTTTTTTTTTACTATAGTTTAATTTTTCTATTTATGATGAATTATCGAAGAAATCAAATATTTAAAACAATCAGATTTCCTTTTATTCTAAATGATTTAATAATAGGACAGAATGAACATATTTTTATGAATTGAAATGTATGGTTTGGAAATCGTGAACGAAAATAAATACAATTAATATTTAAATATTTGGAAATTTTTGCAAATAATTATTGCAGTAGACTAAATTAAAATGTTTACAATAATATTGAAATTTTGCTAAAATAAAAACATTGATAAGCTTATTCTCCACCTATATATAAATACCATTGATTTCCTTCTTGGAATTAACAGTTTCAGTGTGAAAGAAGACAAGAACATGGAATATTTGGTAGGATTTTTGCTATTGGCTTTAAGTCTCTTTAGCAGCTGCGAATGCCTCGAGCCAAGATTAGGTATTTATCAATGAAAGTGAAATAATGTAGATTTAAGTGAACTTTATTTGTGTTTTTGAGAAGTACGTAGAATGTAATTTTGATTTCAGATTATAGAAATCATACTTGTAAAAGGGATTGCACCGGGTCCATAAGGATGATTTGCGAATACGATTTTTATAATGAATATATAATGACGAGAGCACCGGAATGTTTTAACTGCACTATGAATTACGCAGATTGCTTTTCGTACGGATGCATTCCTGCAGATGGTGCCAATCATCTCGTCACGGTTTACAACAGGATGATGCCGGGACCTCAGATCGAGGTCTGCATATATGATACGGTGATCGTAAGAGTGCACAACGAACTTGGGGACGTCGCAACATCGATTCATTGGCACGGGATGCACCAGAGATACACGAATTACATGGACGGTGTCCCTTTCATTACTCAGTGTCCCGTGCATCCGAACAACGTGTTCCAGTATAGATTTGAGGCATTCCCAAGCGGCACCCACTGGTATCACTCTCACATTGGTAAGCTATCACTCTCACATTGGACTGGTCGTGCATTTCATAATTTGCTTTGAAGGTAATCAAAGGGTGAACGGCGCTTACGGAGCTTTAATTGTGCGGGAACCGAATCAGGACAACGTGCAAAGAAGTTTGTACGATGTGGACAGCTCGGATCACGTCATCGTCCTTTTGGAAATCAACGAAAGGTCTCCGGACGTATTGTTCTACGAAGAATACAGATTGAGGCAGTTTCCTGAGAACGTTGTTACCGCAGTTCTCGTTAACCGTTTCGGTTGGGATGAAAACAACGCAATACCACCAGCCAGATTCAACGTGCAAAGGGTATAAATTCGTTCAGTTTGTTTCCTTGCATTAAATAAATTGATTTTCAATTAAAGGGATTGAGGTACAGATTTAGGTTCGTCAACGGTGGTTTCAGGGTTTGCCCAATCAAGATTACCATCGACAACCATAACATGACAGTAATCAGTTCAGATGGTTACGACACAACTCCTTACACTGGTAAAGATGTTAACTTCTGCACTGTACAACACGTGTTAATTGGCAATCTTGATTCCAGTCCAAACGCTTTATATAAATAATGGAGAAAGGTTTGATATCGTGGTGACTGCCAATCAGGACGGGGGTACCTTCTGGATGCGGTTCTTGGGTTTGATGGATTGCGAAAACAAGGAAGGAAGGGCTATCCTGCGGTACGTCACTGATCCGAACGCTCCAGAACCGGCGATTCTTCCGGAACCTACGACCAACGCAACTGCAAATGCTGGAATGGTGCTTAACTTTACAAAAACCATCAATGATCAATTTATTCATGCAGAGTGTACTTTAGATCATGAATTGCATCAATGTGCCGAACGATGTACCTAATTGCTGGGACATGTCCAAAGTCAAATCAGCTGTGAGTAGTAGCAGGTACTGCGGCATACCCAGCTTCAAATACTTCTTCAACTTGGACACCATTCGATACGCCCTCCCGGAATTCGCCGGACCTATGGATGATGTTTTGACCGCACCGGTAGTCAACAACATCTCCTTCGTCTTTCCAAGCACTCCACTGAATCAGGAGTATCAGCCGCAGATCTTCTGCAATGGATGCAACAATGCAGCAGGACCTAGAATCTGCCAGTGCACGCACGTCGTCCAAATACCACTTTACAGTCTGGTTGAGCTCATAATAGTCGACGAAGGATCCGTATTCGATCTGTCGCATCCCTTCCATCTGCACGGTTACGAATTCGTGGTCATCGGACAGGACCGACTCGGAACTAATACCACCTTCCAGCAAGTAAGGGATCTCGACAACAGAGGTTTATTGAAGAGGAACTGCACGAATCCAGTGAGAAAGGACACTGTCTCCATTCCTGATGGAGGCTACGTCATAATCAGATTCTATGCCGACAATCCAGGTACATTTTAACAAATCTGCATGTAATTTTCTTTACAATTAATAACATCTTCAGGTTACTGGCTCACCCATTGCCACGTGGAGCATCACATGGAAGTCGGTATGGGATTCGTCCTGCAAACGGGACCAAACTTAATTCCTCCTTTGAATTTCCCACGGTGCGGAAACTATTTAGGATAGTACAATGTTATTATTTTTCTTTTCTTTAGTAATTTTATTGTTTACAATAGCAAATATTAATATGATTTATGGAAATATATTGCGAAGTGGAATTGTTTGGTATTTCTCTTTTTGTTTTCAATTAACTTTCCTGCGCTCCATTAAAGCCTTAATTGCAACAATAAATAACTAACTAACCCGTAGATAAAATGGTATATAAGTTAAAGCAAATTTACTTTTTAGTTAATGATCGCGAAATAATGAAGTCTTTCGTGTGTCGCCTAATAATTGTCTTCGCCTTTTTCGGCTCACTTGAATGCTTATACAGACCAGGTAAAAGGACTCGACTTAATTAATGATTGAATCGAATCTTTTCGTTTCGTTTCCAGATTACAAGACGCATCCATGTATAAGGGAATGCAATGGGACTTCGATGACTTGCGAGTACGAGTTTTACTTTGAATGGATCTTCACCAACGGCGTGGAATGCGGAAATTGCTCGACACAGCAGAACATGACGGATTGCCAGAATCCCGATTGCGTGGTGGCGGATGGCGTACAGAATTTGATCAACGTTTACAACAGGATGATGCCCGGTCCGATGATAGAAGTGTGTCACGGGGACAGTATCGTTGTTGATTTTTACAACGAGATCAACGACGATGCGACTTCAGTCCATTGGCACGGGATGCATCAGAGGAATACGAATTGGATGGACGGCGTTGGTGGTGTCACGCAATGTCCAGTCACACCGAACGCCCTTTTCCGTTACGATTTTGTAGCCGATCCTGCTGGAACACATTTCTACCATTCGCACATGGGTAAAAACGCACGCATCAACTAATTGACGATTTCAATTTCGTGTTTGCTGCTTAGGTTCGCAGAGAGTTAACGGGGCCATTGGACCTTTGATTGTTAAACTACCTGAAAGTGATAATCCCCATGCGGATTTGTACGATTTTGATCTTTCTGAGCACGTTATTAGCGTCCAAGATTGGTACGTATACGACGCAAACAGGATCTTCTACATGGAATACAGATTGGGCGAAATAATTGATCCGTCAAAGGTTTCCGCTATTCTGGTCAACAAATTCGGTTATAACCAAGCGAATAACAATATACCAGCAGCTAGATTTAACGTAGTAAAGGTATTAGTTCTTATTGAAACTCTTTATAATGAATTGAGTTAAGATAATTATATCTTTAAGGGTAACAGATATCGTTTTCGTATAATCAACGTGGGTTACCGCGTTTGCCCAATTCAAGTGCAAATCGACAAACATAACTTGACCATCATCAGTTCCGACGGTTTCGACTTGAAGCCAATTACTGGTAAGCAATCATAAATCTTGCGACCGGTGCTCCTAAAGGTCACTTTGCAGTTGGTTCATTTGTTATCAATGTCGCGGAAAGATACGATTTCGTCTTGAATGCTGATCAAGACGAGGGCGGATTGTACTGGATGAGGTTTAATGGGTCAATTGACTGTGGTGGAACCGAAGGCGCCGCAGTTTTATCCTATGCAGAGAATCCAAATATCGGCGATGTCACGCTTCCACCAATAACTGAACAAACAGATCAGATACCGGTATATTTTTATTTTTTGGGTTGTTTGCAACAACTTGGACATTGGTATTAAAGAGTTAAATATTGCAGATATTGAATTGCATCAATGACTTTCCGGCGTCACCTGATTGCATCGAGATACCACAGACAAGATCCGTGGATCCACCTCCAGAGCGTTTAACTGCAACAGCACCTTTTCGCTATTACTTGACCTTTGACGTGTTTAATTACGCGTTGGCCGAATACGGAGGTCCCGGCTTTGACCCAAACAAGACGACACCGACTATTAACAACATTTCATTGAAATTACCCAGCAAAGCGTTAATAGAAACACCAAACAATTTCGCGTTTTGCAACAACGAAAATAAAACCATTTGCCCGAAAAACGAGACGATCTGCGAATGCGTTCACGTCGTGAAGGTAATATATTGATTAATATCAAACGAAAATACATATGTTTTTGCCCGTAGATTCCTTTTAATAATACAGTTGAGATCATATTGATTGACAGCGATAGCAGTAATTACAATCTCTCACATCCGATCCATTTGCATGGCTACGGTTTCCGGGTTCTCGGCCAGGATTCTTTTGACTCGATTTCCGTGGAGAGCGTGAAGGAAATGGATAGCGAAGGGTTGCTGAACAGGAACTTCGACAATCCTCCGCTGAAAGATGTCATCACGATTCCGGCGAAAGGCTACATTATCCTGAGATTCATATCAGACAACCCAGGTTTTCAGGATGATCAGTTCTCTCGTTGACGTTCGATCAATTGTGTGTTTTTTCAGGATTTTGGTTCGTACATTGTCACGTGGAGCATCACCTGGAGGCTGGGATGGGATTGCTTCTGAAGGTCGGCGATAATTTCCAAGCTCTGCCTGAGAACTTTCCGACTTGCGGCGACTTTTAGGGATGGTTTTCTATCAAATGTGCACACGCACATATATACAAATATAATTTATTAAATTAAGCGTTCTATAATAAATAAATCACTGAGGTGAATTGATTCTTCGTTTCGAGCAGATCTTGGTGTTTCTGTGCGCCTCCAGTTTGTCCTTCCTGGCAAAACTCTTGTCGCAAATATCACAGTGGAAGGGCTTCAAGCCCGAGTGCACGTTCAAATGTCTCGTCAGGTTGGAGGTGTGAGCGAACTTCTTGTCGCAAACGGTGCAGGTGTACGGCTTCTCCCCGGAATGTATCCTCAGGTGTTTGTTGTAATCCCCTTTGTGGGTGAACGTTTTATCACAGTCGTTGCACTTGAACTCCTTCCGCCTAACTGGCTTCCTCTCCCGACTCGTGCTCGGCGCTGACAAGTTCAGAGCTTCGCTCTCCATCACTGGTACAGGTACATCTTTTTCCTCGCATTCTTGGCAACTGCAGCTTGGATCGTGGTGCTTCGTACTACCTTGCATCTTCGCCTATTTTTATTCGAAATAAATCAATTAATTCAATCCTTTGTAATATTCGAATTTTCGAAACTCACGTGTGATTTGAAATAGTTGTAGACGGCATCACAGAGTAATAGCTCGTTGCTCCTGACCATTTGAACGCAACCGCACCTGTACTTGCTATTTGAACACATTTTGGCGCGAGTTTTCCAGTGTTCTAGCGATTCGCGAAAGTTGGATGAGTGTGCTTGCAGCATTTCCCTGGTAATAAGTACAGTGGCTACATAGACCTGCGCTTTATTGGAGAGGATCCGCGATTTCACGGGGATTTCCAACTCGAAAACTGGACTTGCCGAGCAAGCGGGCAGAGAACGCGCGACGCGACGGGTCTCTGCCCGGGATCCCCCTAGACCCCACCACCTATCAACAGCTCTTGGATACGTCATGTGAAATATCCGCGACGAGTATGATACGGTCTGGTATTCCGGCGGATACGTCACCGTTTAGAAAAGCGCTGAATAAAAACAAAACATTTCCCAGCCGGAGTCGCGCGCGCCTTCTCGGAACTCGACGCGCGATGCTTGCAGGATATCTCCGCGTATCATCTAACGTACGCATCGCTTCTACTAAACTAGTGCATAATTCATGCGGATGTTAACAACTATTACATCAATTCAATGCAATTTATTCGCTTAAAGAATCATCAGTTGTTCTTGATCTATTACCATACGCTTCACATCATAAGATGTACACTTTTTATGTCTTAGAATCGTGTTACTTCTTATAGCAATTCCTTATTTTGTCTCATAAAGTTTGAATGTGTAGTAAATGAATGAGAACTGAACGCTCGATGTCCTTGAATTCTAACTGGAAGCGTGTATACAGTGCGTACGCCCGTGTTTACTCATTTGTAAATAATCTCACTTTTACTCGCATGCCAGACATTCGTGATGGCAACAGCAACAGAAGAAAGCAAATCAACTGCGCTCAAGGTCATTCGACTAGACTTATTTAGAAAAAAATATAAATTTATTCAAGCTTCTTGACTTCTACGGCAGCGTTTTCCAAATTGTGAGGCGCGCCTCCCTGGGGAAGCGTCGACTAGTCTAAGGGGAGGCGCGAATATTAGTAGCAGTGAGCAATTTTCCAAATATCTGCTAAAGTAAAGATACATTCCTGTACTCTTATCCATATTGCTGTAATACGCGTTCAAAGTTGAAAAATTTAAATGAGAACTTTCGAAAAAGCAGTGTTTTCACATTTCATTGATTTACTCGAAAACTAAATATATAATATTGCTGAATACGTTCAAGTTGAAGAATTGACGCGAAAAGCAGTGTTTTCACATTTCATTGATTTACTCGAAAACTATAATAGATAGAATGAATCCAATATATGCATATGAAAGCTGAATGTTTGGGGAATCCAGCAAGTATTAGATACATTCCTGTGCTCTTATCCATATTGCTGTAATACGCATTCAAAGTTCGAAAAAGCATAAGTTG
>NW_017096860.1:0-12272 GCF_001412225.1 Nicrophorus vespilloides
TCTGTATGTTGTCTCCATCAAATTCAGGATTTTCTATATCGTAATACGTTCTATGCAATATAATTTTAGTTACAAATCTTGGAATTTTGAAGAAAAAAAATATGAAAAATTCCTGAAATTATTAATTATGATGATTTGGTTGTTTTTTTCTAAAAATTCTTTGTATTGCAATTGAAAAACATTTTCAGAAATAAGAGTAGCGCCATAAACAATAGGAGTAATATATAAGATATAAACAATTTTACTGAAACGCCATCTACTAACATTTCTAAGAACTAAAAACTATTTTTTTTTAATATGATTTAAACGTTTTTATCGAATTTAGTATATATGTACAAAAAAAATAAATGATAGAACTACAGCTTACATCATCACTTTATTTGTAATATTTATAAGTACATTTCGATTTCAAAGTCGATATGAAAATTGTGGTGCGGTTTTTGCTGATGAGATTCAGGTCGGTCTTGTAAATCAGGTGACTTCGTTATCGACGTAAGTTTTTCAAGCATACACGACGCTGATAAGCGCCGAAAACGACCTCTTTGAATTCCACTTTACTCTGAATAATTCAATACTCTTCGACGCACCGGGGATGAGGCATAGTGGAAATACACGTCGAAGGAGAGAGAATGAAAAGAAAAAGATGAGAGAGTGAGAGAGAGAAAAAGTTGCAGGAGGAATACCTTAATTTTTATCTTACATCATCCGACGACGAAGGGAATATTCAGTTTCGTTTGCAGCGAAAAGGAAAAAATAAACGGTGGATGTTATCTGAGAGGAGGGTGGTGAGAAAGGAATATTCGGAGGCCCGAAGCGTCGTTTGAGTTATTTAATAAATGGATAGGGAAGTGATGTATAGAGTCGATAAATTTTTGACATTGTAAAATAGAAATTTAGATAAACGTTATTTATTTATTTTATATAATGTTCAAAAAAAGTTTTAATTTTTTTAAACTTTTTTATTTTTTAGTAATGGACTGAGATTTTTCAATTGTTCTTTTAAGAAACTGAAAAAGACTAATGTTTCCTCACTTAAAACTAAGATTTGATGGCTGTACGACCGCAGTGGCTTTGCAGAAGCAAATTATCATGTCTAATGGTTATGGCGGATATATCCGCCGATCGTCTAAAATTTGAAATGATTAATTTAAAACAACGCCATTTACTTTTAGGACAAGTACGGGACATACACGTCATTATATTTTAGATCTAATATAAAAGTATATATAAATTTGTATTTAATGCATTCGAACTACTCATCAATGTAAGTGATAGGTTTTTGAAATATACTTATTAAATATAGAAAAAGCTGTTTTTTAAGCATCGAGGCTATTACAGAAATGATGGCATTAAGGGTAATGTTGATATAGATTTCATCATTTCTTTATCATATCGTATTACGTGTACACTACATTCGAAGCAATGAAGTTGGAAAGTAATGAATACGTGAAACGTTGCATTATCCTCTGACTTGCAATATTATTACCATCATCTTGGTTACACGTGCACAGATCAAAATGTCCTTTTGCTCCTCAATCCGCTATCCAGTTACGTCCATGTTAGTCACAAACGAAAGGACCCTCCAGACATCCGAGCAAACATAAAACTATTATCCCTTCGATCATTCGCGCTGTTTGAACGTCATTAGGAACCTTATGAAACATCAACAACAACGTGCAACAAATTTCATCCCTTCACTCCTTGTTTTTTTGTATATGTGCGTTATTTTCGCAGTGTAAATATGTGAAAATCGAATTTATTCCCGGATCCCACAAATGAGCGCCCATATATTACCCGTACAAGGGTTGACACCGTTGACAGGTTTAAACAGGTTTCCATGGGGGTGCGGAGGATGATGAAAAAAAAAATTTGTAACGTATCGACCCACGTCAAAATGTGTGTATTTTGTTTTCACAGTCGGCACACGATTGGTTTTCGAAATGTTAATTAATTTTCCGGAGCTGAAAGGCCAACGAAGCAAACGATATGTCGAGAGTCGTTATTAATTTATTTCTTTTTGCGTGTGTTTTTTTTTTGTTTGCTTCTCTTTTTCGTCTATACTCTGAGGACTGTGCGGCTACGCTGAAGAAAAGGACGAAGACGATGGGATTCGCAACGCGATTACGCCCTTCGATCAATCATATTCACTTGAATAATGCGGATCGGGCGTTATTTATTACGTGACTTTATTACGCGTATCAGCGTCCGGATATGGGGATGTTTCATAATACCGTCTGTTGTGGAAAAGAGCAAATTTTTAGTTGAATTCAATTTTGAAAGATTGAGACTGTAAAGCTACATTTTTCAACATTAAGTACAAGAAAATCTTTAAAAAAAGTATTGTAGTTCTTATGGTAAGAATGTAGTTTTATAAGCTATAGAAATTGTATCTGAAATCATCAAATTATGTACTTTTCATAGTATTGAAAAAGCATTGTTTTCATATTTTATTGATTCTCTCGGAAACTATAATAGATTAAATGAATCCATAATATCCATATGGATGCTAGATGTTTGGGTATTCACACATTGCTGTAATTTCATCCATTTGAAGATGATGGCAAGGCGAAGGGCACTGTATATGTTTCTTAAATAACTCATTTGTTTTTTGTAATTAAGAAAAATACTAATTTACTGTAATTATTTTAATAGTAAATTGGTTATAGTTTTGTTCATTATTTCGTAAAACGAGAAAATGAATGCAAAATCAATGAAAGTCTATAAATTTGAGTGTAGGACAATGTATAGATACTTGAGGAAATACCAATAAAGATTGATGGTATTGTTTTTGCATGATAGAAATTCCTGTTTTTATGTCAGTTCTTATCAGTACAAATTTAAATCAAGGATAATTTAGTTTTCGGGGTAAACGCGTGATAGACTGTGGCAGCGGAGGCGGCGGATAAAAATGAAATTTAGCAGAAATTTTTGGACGTCCCGCGCAATCCATCACGTTGACAAATGATGTTCTCTCTGCTTAGAACGGGTGGCGTACAGATGCACACACACACACTAGTTTCGATCCATTCCGGAGGCGGCGAAAGCATCTGCAGTTTCAATTAATTCGATTTCAATTTCGCCTCCAATAAAAAAAAATGAAGAAAACGAGAAGAAAAAAAAAACCTTTGTCTTTTCGCCGCCTCCGATTCCGAGTAATTTTGCTTCTCCCGTCACGTCCGATCGACGGAAGAAAGAGTTTTTTCGCCCCCCCCAGAGTGAAGAGTTTCCAGCGAATTTCGCCGCCCCCCCTTATGATTATTATTAGTGGCTTTCCGCGCTAATGGGAAAAGACAATCGCCGCCGTCCGAATCGATAAAATGACAATCGCCGCCGCCGCAGTAAAAACTCAAATATCGCCGCACGTTAATTGCGTTTTCGCGCCATCGCCGCCTCCCTTCAAATCCGTAGAGCCACAATGGAAAATGTCGCAGCTTCCGCGATCAATTCTCTCTCTCGCTCTCTTTCCCAGTATGTACATATAAACAAATTTCATTTCCATTTCCTGTCCGATCGAATTCAAATCCGCCGCCGCCCACGCTCAATCCACTATAGAAATGTAAACAACGATTCTATTTTAAGCGTGCACCTCGTCGCCGCCGCCTTCGATGGTAAAAATGTAAATTTTAACGATCCGAAAAGCATCCTTAGTTTCCTACTCTTCGTGGAAATATACGTCCATTAAAAAATGAAGATCTAAAGGTGCGTACACAATTCACATTCAGAAAATTTATTAGACACAATGTGTACGCACCTATATAACCAAAACTAGGTTCCTACTCTTCGTGGAAATATACGTCCGTCAAAAAATGAAGATCTAAAGGTGCGTACACATTTCAAATTCAGAAAATTTATTAGACAGAATGTGTACGCACCTATATAACGAAAACTAGTTTCCTACTCTTCGTGGAAATATACGTCCGTTAAAAAGTGAAGATCTAAAGGTGCGTACACACTTTAAATTCAGAAAATTTATTAGACACAATGTCTACGCACCTATATAACCAAAACTAGTTTCCTACTTTTCGTGGAAATATACGTCCGTCAAAAAATTAAGATCTAAAGGTGCGTACACACTTCAAATTCAGAAAATTTATTAGATACAATGTGTACGCACCTATATAACGAAAACTAGTTTCCTACTTTTCGAGGAAAAATATGCGTCCGTTAAAAAATGAAGATCTAAAGGTGCGTACACACTTCAAATTCAGAAAATTTATTAGNAATACATGAAATGTTGAAAGTAAATATAAATAATTAAAAAATTCTTATTTTTTGGAAAATTCATTGGAAATTGCTTTGTGATCAAGCTTTTGCATTATATTTTATATAATTTATGATTAATGTAATGTTTCTCCCGTTGGATTTTTAGTTAGCGTTGTACAACGGTTGATTTATTGTACAGGGAAAACACGATGCGAACGCAGATCCATGTACCGTAATGACGTAATGAATTGATTGCGAAGTACACACACACACACTGCATATCGAATGAACTCTATTCGCGCGTAGTAAAAATGGGTTTGACCGAACGAGCACAAAATATGAAAAAAAATAAAATAGGTTACATAACTGACAAATATAACACACACAAAAAAACCTGTATGGAGAGAAAACACGTGGAACAAAACAAATACAATTACAAATAATAAACTGAAATGATAGAAAAAAATATGTGGGTGGTGGAAAGTACATTTAGGGAAGCAAAAAAAAAACTCACTCTCTCGATGTGAGCATTTTAAATTATTTGGAAACTTGTTTGCATTTTTATATCGCGCGTTACGTGAAAACTTCTTGCTCTCGCAACATTTACGAGTTTTCTGTGTGTATTGTTTACATACATGCATGTAGGTGTGTACACTTACACTTTGGAAGAGAAAACGAGGGTTTACTTTTGTTGGCGGCGCACGCGAAACACAAAAAGGGCTTTCACCTGCTCTTCTACCGGGTGGCGCAACCCGTTTTCCCATCCTGCCGTCACGGAACTTTCCGCACCCGCTGATGCGCCCTTATCAAAGGCATTAGAATTCCGCACTTCGTCTGCATTCAAACGCTGTAATCATTTCGTTACTTCTCAATTTGTATAAAAGAATATTAGAATTCTACAGGGAAATGATGAAGTGTGGAAGTTTATCAAGAAGTGAATTAACTATGATTCTTATAGGAAAGTAAAGAAATTTTTGAAATTGGCATCAGTTATTTATAAATCATTCAGACTCTGATCATTTCGCTACTTCTAAATTTGTACAAATGACAATTAGAATTCTACAAGGAAAATGATGAAGTGAGGAAATTTATCAAGAAGTAAATTAACTATGATTCTTATAGGGAAGTAAAAAAAATACTATAAGAATAGATTATTTCTCAAAGAAAGAAAATTTTAAAATTGGCGCCTAACGTGGGGCATCATTTATGTATAAATCATTCAGACAATGATCATTTTGTTACTTCTACATTTGTTCAAATGATAATTAGAATTCTTTAAGGAAAGTGATAAAGTGAGGAAGTTTATCGAAAAATCGAATTCATTATGATTCTTGTAGGAAAAGAAAAAAAATCAGGATAAAATTGACGACTAACGTGGGACATCAATTATTGATAAATTAGACTTTTAGAGGATTAGGAGGATTGGTCAGAATGTGCATTTTATTTACAAATACCTTACAGAGTGCGGCTTCGATTAATCAGAATTCAATATAGTGAAAATTTGTATAAATTGGAATTTATTTTATTTACAAATACAATAATACCTCACATAGTGTGGCTTCGTTTAGTCCGAATTCTCTTTAGTGAAAAGTATTCCAAATTCAATTAATTTTAATTAGAAATACAGTAATATCTCACATTGTGATGCTTCGATTAGTCCGAATTCATTGTAATGAAAATTTGTACAAATTTCAATTTATTTTATTTACAAACACAGCACTATACTCACATAATGCGACTTCGATTAGTCCGAATTTTTTGTAGTGAAAATTTGTACAAATTGGAATTTATTTTATTTACAAATACAACAATACCTCACATAGTACGGCTTCGATTACTCCGAATTCTCTATAGTGAAAATTTGTACAAATTTCAATTTATTTTATTTACAAATACAGCAATATTCTCACATAGTGCGGCTTCGTTTAGTCCGAATTGTTTTTAGTGAAAATTTGTACAAATTTGAATTAATTTTATTTACAAATACAGGAATATTCTCACATAGTGCAGCTTCGATTAGTTAATTAGTTAATTGTCTAGAAAATGTCCAGTAAAGGGATTATTTTGATAGGACAGTAGAAGATGTTTACGTTGAATCCATTCCATCCGATGTTGATTCAGTTGGGTTAAATATGTATTTATTTGATTCATGTATAAATTAATCTGTCTGAAAAACAAAGATGAAAATTTCAAATGTTGCGTGAAAAAAAAAATTATTATGCTGTTTCTGATGCACAATATTAATGGATTTATGTAACAGAAGAATTTCTGTGTAAAAAAAATGAGTGTGAGAGGGAAAAAAAATCACGGAAAAAGATTGTGTTTTCATAATTAATCGCGTGGCGAAACGAGCAAATTACAAATGAACCTGAAACAAACAAAAAAAAAGCATAATTAAAAAAAAATGGAATAAAATGGCACGCGGAAGTGGATTAAGGAAGTAAATTAGGTGAGCAATAATAGATGGCGCTGTAAATAGTTCGCTATTCTTCGTTGCTGGAAACGCGTGTGTTTGTGTGTAGGTATGTGTTTTTTTTGTATACTTGTATATGTGTGTGTGTGTGGATTGCGTAGCGACGTCCTTTCTAAAAAATGTATCCTTTCCCACAGGTGGCCCCGGCGGCGGTGAAATATTTATATAATAAATTTTAGAGCACTTGCGTGCACCGCGGATTACGTGGCTCCGGCCGCCCTTTTTGCAGCCATTCATTAAGGGTACAAAATGGTACACCGCACGAACCATGGTCGTCCGACTCGTTTTTCCTCGGTTTATATTTCAAGCACTCTTCGTCCATTGTATTAAATTCGCATGTATCTTCGCTCACCTCTTCCTCTTCATATTATTTATTAATTCATATTTTATAATGCATTGTACCTAAATGATAGCACAATTAAAGTTGAATAATTTTTTTTTTTTTTTTGGATCAATGATTTTTTTTTACATGGCGCTCAACGTGGGGCACCTCTTAAACTTTTACCATTCAAAAATTCCAATTTAATATAATCATAGTAATTTTTCTTGAAAAAATATATTAACTTAATCTTTTACATTAATAGTTTCAAAATAATATTAATTTGGTGCCCAAGGTGGGGCACTTATTAATTTGTTACCTTTATTCTTAATATTTGTAAAGTTCTTCATTTAAATAATTCCAATTTAACATAATCATTGTAATTTTTATTGAAAAAAAAAATATATTATCTTAATCTTTTACATTAATATTTTCAAAGTAATTTTAATTTGGTTCCCAACGTGGGGCCCTTCTTAATTTGTTACCTGTATTATTAATATTTTTAAAGTTTTACCTGGAAATAAATCAAACTTAACATAATTATTGAAACTTAATCTTTTCCATTAGTATTTTTAAAGTAATTTTAATTTGGTTCTCAACGTAGGGCACTTCTTAACTCTTGTGGACGCGTGCGTATTCTTATTACATGAAGACGCGCGCAGGGTATATTTTACCCACTATCTATTATATCAGTTTAAATGCTATCTTATGTAATTATAATGTATAATTTCTTGAAAAAAAATATTTTAGAAGGCTTTTAGTACACAAATAAGAATATTTATTTAATTTTTTCTATTACAAACAATCGGCAATAATAATATTTCATATTCTTAATATTTATAAAGTTTTACCTTTAAATAATTCCAATACAACATCATTGTAATTTTTCATTAATACATTAATAATTTTAAAGAAATTTTAATTTGGTGTCCAATTTTTATCTTTATTCTTATTACTTTTACTGTTTGAAAAAAAAAATACTTATTTGAAAAAAATACTTTAATCCATGTAGTATCTAATGTTACAATGGTAAAATCATCATTAATCTTCATCAACGAAGCTGAAGTTGAGCACAATTCGAATTAACAAAACCGAATATTTTTTGTTTTGTTTTTATTCTTTGTAGAGTTTACAGTACGCGTCGATGGGACAATCGACGCATTATCTTTGCATCTGTGAATTTAATCTGTTAACGGCTCGTCGAGCGCGCGCAAACCCCTTTTTGTTGTTGTTTTCGGTGAGTGTGTATGAGGGTTGGTGCGAAAGTGAAACCTTAAACAGTTCGCGAAGTTTAATTAAAACCATCCCCTTTCCGAACCTCTTTACCCGGCTACAGAAAACACCTTTCCACCGTAAATATTTATTCCGGGAACTCGGAATAGTTTCACCCCTCCACCCCCGCTCACGCTAATTGCGACAATACAACGAACCGAATTCGAAAATACACACGTAAACGCAATTAACGAAAACCGTTTCCATTCAATTCGATCGCTCGGAATTCCCGTGCCGGAGAGATATCGAGAGAAACTGTAATTAGTTTCAGTTGGCTGCAATTAGAATGTCCGACCGATATTGCGATTCAATTTTGAAAGAAATTCAATGAAATTTTCAATTGGAAATTAACGAAAATTCTACGAAGCAGTAATCTCTATTTCATTTAGAAACAATTTGTGATAAAGAATGCGGTAATAAGCAAAGTAAATTAAATATTTTTGAAATTGGCGCACAACGTGGGGCACCAAATTTTTAGATATTATTGAATATAAATGATAAAATATTCCATTCTCATATAATTCTTAATAATTATAAACTTTTATAACTGTAGTTATTGAGTATTTGAGTAGCAATATTCAAAAAAATTTAATATTTTATAAATTGGCGCACATCGTGGGGCACCAAAAGACTTGAATAAACGCATTTTTTGTACGAAAAAATTTGATTTATTCAATAAATGTAAACTATTATTATAACTATCGTTAGTGTTTAATATTGCAGTGAAACTACTTGAAAGTTCAATGAGTATTCGCGTCATGAAACCGAGTATGCACGTTTGCTGAAATTGGTGCTGTTACGTGGGTGATGTGTGCAGGGATGATGACCCGGCGCATCCATCCTGGCTGTAAGAGGTTAGGGTGGGTGGTTAGAGGGGCGTCAGGATCCGTTGACTTTTCCGCTCGAAGCCTGGGGTCGAAGCCCATCAAGTTCCATCGTGCGTGTGCGCCACTTCAAGGGAATTTATGTACACTACATTTCGCTTTTATGCAGAATTCCGAAACTGTCATCGCGATAAATATTTTTGCGCTCCGCTCCACTTCCCACATTATTTTAATACATTCACATTTACTTATCTCTATAATCCTTTAATATAATTTATATAATCTGGTATAATTTAATCTAATTATTGAAAAACTCAAGTTATATTTGATATATAATAATCAAATCAAATTTTCTTGTAGTAAACTAGATGTCTCAGACTAAATTTCTATATTACGCCATACTTGCCAAGTAATTTATCCAAGTATTTAATTTATTGTATAAAATGCAAGTGAGCTGTACTTAAAGTTTTATGCGTTTTGACGTAAACAACGCCATCTAGTGATAATTTCGTTTTGTACTATTTTGTATTTAAAATTTAATGGATTTTCTTAATAAAATCGGTTAGTTTCATATGTAATATTTGCGTTAGTGCCATAAATATGCATATGCAAAAGATGAATCCCTAAATTAGAGGGATGGAAAAACTGGATGTGATGTGTATCTCGGAGATGTATATAATAAAAGACGTATATAAAATATAAAACAGCCCCTATATCTGCATGTATTTGAAGCCGCAACTCATTCCCTTGGTCGTATAATAACAACAAAAAAAACTGGGGTGGCAGAAGGAAGAGGAAGAATCGTTTCATCCGTATTCCCCCATTGTCTGGATTTGCTCCGCATCGAGGAAAACAAAACAAAAACAGAAGAAGACAGCAACATCAAAAAAAACAATGAGAGAAATGAAGAATAGAAAGATATTTCATTCGTGATGGATGGGTCAAGGCTAATCCGATGTGCGTGCATTAAAGCACGCAACTTCGCTATCTCTTCCTCAAAAACCATCAAATTTACATTTCATTATGCAGTGAATTTTTGTTATAAGTTGATTCAATTTTCTCCAAAATGTGGTTTAGAGAAAAATTAGGTCGACTGTGACAAGAAATGGGAATTTTTATATGACAAGACTTATATACTGTTCCTTAAGTAATTTATAGCGCGTATCAAAATATGATGATATTTTATTGCTTCAATTTGATTATGGATGCGCGTTTGATTGATGGAATCTATTCGCATGCAGCGTTGAGTAATGAGCGATGGGGTGTTTTTGATGGGTCGCTGTATTCCGATATTGGTGCGATGCTTTTCGGGGTTGAGATGCTGACAAATCGGGGCTAATTTAAAGTAGATTGGAAATCTCTGTATCGGATGAACGATCGTCCGGTTTGGAACGCGCGTGTGTTGCGGTCTGGATGCGAGCTGTGGGGTGTTTTTGGAGGATGGGTGGAGGCTCTGGAAGAGCAGCAGGTGGACGGGCTCATACCAGGAAGATGGATGACCCTATGCCCCCCGACCATAGCAGACGCTCACGCGGCGTAGAATGTCGATATTATTCCATTTACTCGCATCCATCATAGACTATGGATTCAATGTGTATGGATGAGCTGGGAAATGGATATTACCGGATTATTCCTAAGATGTATGGGAATTAAGGATTAAGCTTCGAATCGTCTGCTTGATTGAATATAAATTTATCAATTTACCCATTTTTTCTCCCAAAAAATTATAAAACTTTACTTTTTTAAAGTACTTTCTGCCAAAACTTGTTAAAAACGAACTTACGATTAAATTAATAAGTACTTGTGTTTGGACTACTTGTGCTACTTGTCAATACAAAACTTGAGATAATTGCAGTCGTTGTTGCGAGTTTGATTAAATATAAATATATGAATATATGCATTGGTAAAGTAAATACAAAAGAAAATGGTTCCTTTTTTCGAAAAATTATATAATTGGTACATTTTTCTTTTGCAAGTACTTGCTTCTACTTGCCAAAATAAAATAAGGAAGTATTTGTATATATGCAGAGCCTTCTTTAATTATTAATGATAAACTTATATGTACTTATACTTGTGATAAGTTCATTACTGGTCAATAAGATGTCAAAACAAAATTTGGTATTAGTAAGAACTTGTAGCTCTTTACTTGTGATTAAAATAGAATAAATAATTATTTATGACTAGGTTACTTGTCCTACTTGTCAAAACAAAACTTAGTATTTTAAGTAATTGTTTCATTACTTGTCAATAAAATAAGATAAATAAGTACTTGTGACTAGGTCACTTGTCCTAGCTGTCAAAACAAAACTTGGTATTAGTTAGTGCTGTAGTTCTTTACTTGTCAATAAAATAGGATAAATAGGTATTTGTGAAATTTTAAGTACTTGTTCTTTAGTTATCACCAAAATAGGATAAATAGGTAATTGTGACTAGGTTACTTGTCCTACTTTTCAAAACAAAAATTGGTATTTTAAGTACCTGTTTCAATATATTTCAATAAAATAAGATAAATAAGTACTTGTGACTAGATTCCTTTTGCTAGCTGCCAAAACAAAACTTTATATTAGTAAGCACTGGTAGTTTTTTTACTTGTCAATAAAGTAGCAAAACAGGTATTTGTGACTAGGTTACTTGTTCTACTTGTCAAAACAAAACTTGGTATTAGTAAGTACTTTTAGTTCTTTACTTGTCAATAAAATAGTATAAATAGGTATTTGTGACTTGACCTACTTGTCAAAATAAATCTTGGTATTTCAAGTACTTGTTTCATTACTTGTCAATAAAATAAGATAAATAAGTACTTGTGAATCTTGTTACTTGTGTTACTTGTCCAAACAAAACTTTGAATTTTAAGTACTTGTTTCATTACTTGTCAATAAAATAAGATAAATAAGTACTTGTGACTAAATTACTTTTGCCAAAAACAAAACTTATTATTAGTAAGCACTGGTAGTTTTTTACTTGTCAATAAAATATCAAAATAGGTATTTGTGACTAGGTTACTTGTTCTACTTGTGGAAACAAAACTTGGTATTAGTAAGTACTTGTAGTTCTGTACTTGTCAATAAAATAGTATAAATAGGTATTTGTAACTTGTCCTACTTGTCAATAAAATAAGATAAATAAGTACTTGTGACTAGATTCCTTTTGCTAGCTGCCAAAACAAAACTTTATATTAGTA
>NW_017096860.1:12284-17029 GCF_001412225.1 Nicrophorus vespilloides
TTACTTGTCAATAAAGTAGCAAAACAGGTATTTGTGACTAGGTTACTTGTTCTACTTGTCAAAACAAAACTTGGTATTTTAAGTGCTTGTTTCATTACTTGTCAATAAAATATGATAAATAAGTACTTGTGACTAGATTATTTGTGATAGCTGTCAAAACAAAAATTTATAATAGTAAGCACTTGTAGTTTTTTACTTGTCAATAAAATAACACAAATAGGTTACTTGTCCTACTTGTCAATAAAATAAGATAAATAAGTACTTGTGACTAGAATACTTGTGCTAGCTGTCAAAACAAAACTTGCGATAATATCAGTCTTTGTGAATGTATGCAATTACAAAGCTGTAGAATGTTGGACAAGTTGAATGTGCGCACGATACATCTGGAAAGTGTGCAATAATGATTATTTTATGCGGTCGCAAGCGGCAAATGATATTCGTGGGTCCACTGGGAGGAGGCGGTGGCGGAGGCCCCAGGTAATGCCAGGTCCCGGAAAGTGAGTAAGCAAGGAACAGAACCGCATTTAATGGCGACCAAACAAATTTCACGTTCCGCCGCAAAACGACGCCAAATAATGTAAACCTGTTTAGAAGCCGTAAAGGAAACTAATAATTTACATAAATGTACGTGCGGAGGGCCCTGGGCCTCCGTCGTTGCAGGTTTGCCAACATCCACGATCGTACACCATCCACCCCTCATCCACCATTCAAACAAAATTAAATTAAAGTTACAGCGGCTCGGGCATATTTCATATTCAACAACCATGCTCAATGCCGCCGCCGCCACCAACTGAAACCGTCCCTCATAAATTGCATTTCACTTATACTTCGGAAAACAATTTCCGAATATTGTGAACAACTTGCAGTAAGTGTATGAGCATCAACAGCAACAGTTTTGCAGTGGACATTTTAAACTGTGATCATTTCTATTGCATATTTATTACATACAATACAAATGATTTCAAATGAGTCATAACAATTTGTAATACAACTTTAGACAAAAAGGAAAATTTATGTAGTTTTCAGACTTAGTGTAGATTGCGCTATTAACATTAGTACTTTTTGATATATTTCAATCAAAATTGATATTCCTTAATATTTCAATATTTAGTTCATGCTTCAAGTATAGATGGCGTCTCTCAAACTTTTTTTTTTGTAGTGAAAAGTTTCAAATTTAATTTTTGTAGTAAAATATACTAGATGTCAAGACTATTATAGAAATTGATTTAACATTTCTATTAAATAGGAAAATTGAAGAAGTTCTAGACTAAAATATAGATAGCGTTTTTACAATATTTTTTTTCTCTAAAACTTTTTTTTGTAATGAAAATTTCCAAATTAGAATTTTGTATTAACAAATTCCAAAAGTCGAACTTATATAATCTATTATGTAAATTTATTTTACATTTCTATTAAATAGGACAATTGAAGAAGTTCTCGACTAAAATATAGATAGCGTTTTTGAAATATTTTTTTGTCTCTAAAACTTTTTTTGTAATGAAAATTTCCAAATTAGAATTTTGTATCAACAAATTCCAAAAGTCGAACCTATATAATCTATTATGTAAATTGATTCTACATTTCTATTAAATAGCAAAATTGAAGAAGTTCTCGATTAAAATATAGATGGCGTTTTTACAATATTTTTTTCTCTAAAACTTTTTTTTGTAATGAAAATTTCCAAATTTGAATTTTGTATTAACAAATTCCAAAAGTCGAACCTATATAATCTATTATGTAAATTGATTCAAAATTTCTATTAAATAGCAAAATTGAAGAAGTTCTCGACTACAATATAGATGGCGTCACTAAAATATTGTTTGTTTTCAATATTTTTTTTGTAGTTTTGTTATATTGAACAAACTATTTTATATAGAATTTCTAAATTATAGAAAAATACTTATTTAAATAGAAACTACCCCGTTTGTAGTGTACAATACTCACCATAAAATTTATCAACTTCAGTACATTTTTTTTCTATTTGTTTCGGAATGAGATTGTGGATGTTTCTGTGAGGATATAAATCAATTTGATAATAACTAATTGGATTCATCCATCCTCTCCGACTCGATTTCCATTAAAAGCAATACAATATCGTCTGCGATCTGTTTAAAGCGGTTAAAGAACCCTGTTTTATAAACACACCCATCGCTTCCACTATTATTTTTTTTTATCCTCCCTCATTTCAGTTCATGTTTACGTTCGTTCCAAACCCTCCTCTTTTTGTTTTCCACTCTTTCTCTCCCTCACCTTTTCATCCTGTTCCTGTTCTCAACCTCACCATCACCACCACCCATACCCCTCAAAACCGATAGGTATCAGCGCTTCAAATTAATTCAGGGCAAAATATATGCAACAGTTTAGCGATTAAAATAATGCACACCGTGTTGCTGCACGGCATATCAAACAGCTTTAATGTCTTTCTGGATTGAGTGTTTTACACGCAAACTGTGCCTCCCGCACAGTTCACGTAACGCTGCGCTCTCTGTGTGTGTATGTATAGTATATAAGTATTATATCGTGATGATCAATAAATTCCACGAGTTGAGTAATGCAGCTCGCTCTTCACTTTTTTTCTCTCTCTCTCTCTCTGCTTTTGATCTACTCTTTCTCCATTCCGCTTCTTTTTTACTCTTTCCACTGCTCCAGCTTTTTTTTCCTCTCTCTCTCTCTCTTCCTTTCCGCTCTTCAGCATTCAGAAAATTCCGTGCAGTTTAACGTCCGCGGTTTTTCATTAAAACCTCGGCCGCGCCGGGAAATCGGATGCAGTGAAATATACCGGATAAGACTACGATAACGAGTACGTTCGAGATTAATAAATCATTTTTAATAGTTTTCCTCGCCTCGTCCTTGCAGCGCCCCGAAGGGTTCAATGCCCAAAAATAGAAAGAAAAACGAAAAATTAGGACCACAATTTGATTTATTCTTTCTTCAAAAAAATCCATTTACTTGAACATACTGAATACATTTTCCAATCCTATCAATTGTTATGTATTTTTTTTATATAGTTATGATGTTTATGATCCTTAATTTGTATAAACGCGTCTACTTATTTGATGCAGTGTGTACGCACCTTTAAAATCAAGTTTATTACTAAAACTTTGCATTTGTACGCACCTTTATATACAAATTTACCAAAATAAATGTAATTTAATACGCAAATCTATTTAATTAATAACGATCATCATAAATCTACTTAAACTCATTGTTTTGTATGAAAATGTATGTTTATATTTTTGTAATTGAAACAAGTTTCAACGGATGTAAAAGAGGATCGGTAATGAAACATCCTATACGCATTAAAAATTAATTACTTAAATGAACAATAACATTTTTTTTTTTGCTACAAACACAAAAACTGTACATACAAATACAAAAAGCACTTAGGACAGGAAATGTAGAATGCTTCGTGCACGAGGGAGTGTCGTTTGCTCATCGGTATTAATGAAATTAAACTTTTTTCTTTTTCGCTGCGTGGCTTATTAGTCGTGTTTTCGTGTCGCTTTTTATTGTCGCGTTGTCAGGATTCTCGTTTTTTTCTCGGGCGTCGCGACGTCCATCAGTGCCACATTACGTCTCCGTGAAAAATAATAATAATTCTGTGGATACACAAACAACGGTTAAACCGCACACGAAATGAACAAAAAAAAATGAAAGAGAGAGAAAAATGATGATGAATGTAGATGGGAAAGGGAGAGAGAAAATGCGAGTGAAAGAGGAATATAGGAAGAGATTGGATGAAAAATAGAGAAACGGGAATGAAAGTAATAATAAAAATGTGGCAAGGAAACAAATAATAAAAGCTGAAACTGATGAGAAAATATGCAACGTGGCACGAATTTTTTCTATTTTTAAATGGAATTTTTCATTACTATTATAAAACAAGCTTTAATTTAAATTAATTTAATGCTTTAAGTATGAAATTTTATTGTAAAATGAATATTTTCTATTAATGGTAAATTCTTTAACAAGAAAATTTTGATTTTGTTTTTCTTAATTTAAAATTTTATCCATGAAAATGTATAGAGAAAAAATGTAATTTTTTATATGTTTCTTATCTGATAAAATCTAACGAGTTGTTGCATGTCAGTTTATCGATTAATCTCGGAAGTGTTCATTCGTTTGGTTTTATCTTGTTGTAGATCACATGTTTACATATTCATGTCTACACACACCAAAACATTACGTTTTTTGTTGGTAAATTGAATATTCCTGTTTACGTTATCAACTGTTGTTGTCATTAGAGAAATCTCGATGGATTCGTTATCAACGATTATACAAACATTTTATGAATGTGCTAATCTAATAGTTTTTATATGTAATAATAATTGGTGTACATAATCAATTAATTTTATCATACATTTTTGCATTAAACGATAAACGCATTTGGAAAACTTTGTAAACTAATTTTGAAGCATTTTCTGAAATTTTGAAAGAGTACACTTCCTTGGGGCACAACCTTTATACGTTAATCAATTAATTTTATCATATTTTTTTTTACATTTAAAGCTATAAATTCATTTGGAAAACTTTTTAAACTTATTTTGAACCATTCTCAGCAATTTTTATATAATTAGGACAAAGTATACTTCCTTGGGGCACAACCTTTATACGTTAATCAATTAATTTTATCATATTTTTTTTACATTGTAAGCGATAAATGCATTTGGAAAACTTTGTATATTAATATTGAAGCATTTTCAGCAATTTTTATATAATTAGGACAAAGTACACTTCCTTGGGGC
>NW_017096861.1:0-1202 GCF_001412225.1 Nicrophorus vespilloides
TTAATGTATGTTAGAATATATTTATTTTGAGTTATATTATTATTTAGTGTTTTTTATTATTATTATCATTTATATATTTATAGAATATACATTTTGTATTGATATCTGGCCAATAAATTATTATTATAAAAAATAAGTTGATTATTTCCATGTTGATACGTCGAATTCTTCCACTGTCTTCGATTGTTGCTTGTGTTCTTTAATTTTGTGTTTCTCATACCACGATTGATGACCATCTCTACTACTACTTGATTTAACTTATTCATCATCACAATGTTTTTCTAAATTCTTCCAAAAAAATCATAAATTTTATATTAAACTGGACACATTTTCCTAGAAAGTAACAAAAATTTACGAAATTTTTACTGACTATAATTTGGTTTAAAAATTAAGAAATATTTTAAAGTCAAGAAATTAAAGAAATATTTTATTGCTTTTAACCTCACAAAAATGACCAATGTCTTTCTGTCATTTGGGATAATGCTTTCATATGAACGGTGGCAGCTCATCTAGCCCATTAAATGTAGTTCCAAATATATATTTCATGCAATAATTATATATTGATACATTAACAACGTGTTTTAGTTTATAATACAAAATACAGCGATATTTCGTCGCAAATATTATATAATGAAGAGTTACCTTACGTTGTGTGACGTCCGGGTGAGATTTTGATCGGTGTCAGTAACAACATAAAATAATTTGTTGAATATGGTTAAGCCAATTTATTTCTACAACAAATGTACAAATGTTGGGAAAGCAGCAAACAAGTTTCGTAAAGAGAATTATTGATATATTTCTAAAAAATGCAGTCTAAAGATACCATTAGCGATTTAGTCAAATTAATCTAAGACTTTGGATTCTTTCTATTTTTTATACCTGCTAACGAATTCGCGAAAATATAGCTTTTCTTTAATTTTCTGCTTAGTTTAGTATAATTTTATGGTAACCTTTTCCTAAATTTTTCCGAAAAAATTATAAAAATGATATTAAACTGGACACATTTTTCTAGAAAGTAACAAAAATATCCGAAAGTTTTATTGACTATACTTTGGTTTAGCCTTTAGGTCGATATTAGCACTCGTCCGAGGGGGATAGTGGGGGCCCAGTCTCACGTATTCTAACAGTTTATAAATGTTTATATTAACTATTGAGGTAAATATTATTTATTCTTTAAAAAAATTGTTTGTTTAATAATAACT
>NW_017096862.1:0-5086 GCF_001412225.1 Nicrophorus vespilloides
TATTTTTACAAGTTTTTGTATTAATTACTAAAGTACTAAATTTAGCACATCGTAATTTTAATTATCTTCAGATATTTCATAATTAATTGATAAGGAATTATCCAAAGTATAGAAATTGATATAAAAATATCCATGAAAAGAAACAATTGCACATTTCAGTTTTTTTTGTTTATTGACGTTTTAAATCGACAAAACCTAAGCTAACTTAACTTAACAAATGTAAAAACTTAATCAAGAAGAAATAAAATTTCTTACTTAAATTTGCGAAATTTTAGCTTTTTTTTAAATCAACAATACCTAAAAGCTGAGTAAAAGCTAACGAAGAGGGAACAACATTTCTTTATGCAACTCAACAATAGAAAAATAATATGCTTAAGGGCAAAGAATATTATATAATTAATTAGTAAAGGTTAATAATGGATCAAATAATATTTTTTTGTAAGTTATGATGAAAAAGATGTTCTTTTCATCCATCAATAACGATACTTTCAATGGAAACTCCCGCAGTGAATTGCGTTAAATCGCCGATGGACATAATGGAATATGCAAACTCGAACAATAATAATCCATTGTATCCTCGGAATTAATAATAACGTACTTAAGTGCGTGAAAGGGTCACGTGCCTTGTATGTGTATGAAACAAAAGCATCCTGTAACAAAGAGAAAACATCGGGAACCGCGTGTCGCGTGTCGTTATTAGGGTTAGCTACCCTCATAGTATATTGTTGATATCACTTATCGTCCCTTATCGTTGCGTGGGAGGCCGACGAACGAAGTACGTGGGGCATGGCATGCTCCACGTCCGTATGTCCTCGCGCTACGACGCGATAGGTTCTCGAAAACCAAAGGATAACATTTTTCACTAAATGCTACCACACCAGAATGCAATTCATGTTGCTCGCAAGTGTGTGTATATATTATATATTTATAGTCAACCAGATAGAGGCCATTTCGTTCTTGCTTTACCTCGTTTATTTATGTACTTTCATTATTATTCTCCTCTATTTATTCTTTCTTTCTCCAGCTTTGCTTACATTTTCCAGATAAAAACGTCCAACAAATGGTAAATTATGACCAAAGTTAAGCCTTATTATTAGTGCAATTCTTTGCAATTTAATTTCTTTATTCCATGCTTTAAACTAATGCAAGAAATTACGAAATAATTACATAATTGAACTGTTTTTTAAATGAATTCAATCAAAATTGAGAGAAATATACCTAATTCAATTATTTGCAAACAGATTTGGTAAAATTCAAAATTAGGAAAAACAAAATGATAAAAATTATACCAAAAATACAACAAAGAAAATACATAAATAAAAATACTATAAGTTTAGTCATATTAATATTTTTGTTAATATTTGTTTGTCTTTATTATTTATTACGTGCACTTAGTTAAGCCTTATTATTAGTGCAATTCTTTTCAATTTAATTTCTTTATTCCATGCTTTAAACTAACTAAAGAAATTACGAAATAATTACATAATTGAACTGTTTTTTTAAAAAATGAATTCAATCAAAATTGAGAGAAATATAACTAATTCAATTATTTGCAAACAGATTTGGCAAAAATTTTAAATTAGGATAAACAAAATGATAAAAATTATACCAAAAATAGAACAAAGAAAATACATAAATAAAAATACTATAAGTTTAGTCATATTAATATTTTTGTTAATATTTGTTTGTCTTTATTATTTATTACGTGCACTTTAAACTTGTTGTAAACAGGGATACAATAATTCTTTATTTTTATGTTATTTTATTTGTCTTTCTTTCTTTAGCATCAGGTTCTTGAAATTACCAGTCGATATTGGAGGTCGTGGGCGTACGACAACGTCTTCATCTCCTCGAGAACACGGCTGTAAATTAAATTTACCCATACCTTAACTTGTCGACTACCAAATTCCGAAGACCTACATAAATTTACAAGTTTATTAAAAAACAAAAAAACAAACAGAAAGAAGTATTATTTATATATTAAAATAAAAATATTCCACCTTTCACTTCAACATAAAGTGATGTTACATCATTTAAAATAAATAATTTAGGAATTATATAATTATTAAATCTCCACATTTTGGGTTGATTTCATTAATTTCGATTTTACCAATAGATATTTCCTAATTAATTGATAAGTAATTATCCAAAGTATTGAAAAGTGATGTAAACATATCCATGAAAAGTAACAATTGCATATTTCAGTTTTTTGTTTATTGACTTCAATTTTATATACAACTTTTTACAGAAATAATTACACAATGACAGAAGTATTTTTTACCAAGTTTTTGGTTTTAATTACTAAAGTACTAAAATTAGGAAACCGTAATTTTAATTATCTGAAGATATTTCCTAATTAATTAATAAGTAATTATCCAAAGTACTGAAAAGTGATGTAAACATATCCATGAAAAAAAAAACAATTGCACATTTCAGTCTTTTGTTTATTAAATTCAATTTTATATACAACTTTTACATGAATAATTACAGAATGACAGAAGTACTTTTTAGCAAGTTTTTGAAATTATTTACAAAAGTAATAAATTTAGCAAACCCTAATTTTAATTATCATCAAATATTTCCTAATTAATTAATAAGTAATTTTCAAAGCATAGAAAAGTGATGTAAACATATCCATGAAAAGTAACAATTCCACATACAGTTTTTGTTATTAACTTCAATTTTATATACAACTTTTTACATGAATAATTACAGAATGACAGAAGTACATTTCACCAAGTTTTTGAAATTAATTACAAAAGTATTAAATTTAGCAAACCTAATTTTAATTATCATAAATATTTCCTAATTAATTAATAAGTAATTATCCAAAGTATAGAAAAGTGATGTAAACATATCCATGAAAAAAAAAACAATTGCACATTTCAGTCTTTTGTTTATTAAATTCAATTTTATATACAACTTTTTACATGAATAATTACAGAATGACAGAAGAACATTTTACCAAGTTTTTGAAATTAATTACAAAAATACTAAAATTAGGAAACCGTAATTGTAATTATCATCAAATATTTCCTAATTAATTAATAAGTAATTATCCAAAGTATAGAAAAGTGATGTAAACATATCCATGAAAAGAAACAATTCCACATAACAGTTTGTTGTTCATTAACTTCAATTTTATATACAACTTTTTACATAATAATTACAGAATGACAGAAGTACATTTCACCAAGTTTTTGAAATTAATTACAAAAGTATTAAATTTAGCAAACCCTAATTTTAATTATCATCAAATATTTCCTAATTAATTAATAAGTAATATCCAAAGTATAGAAAATTGATGTAAACATATCCATGAAAAGAAACAATTGCACATTTCAGTCTTTTGTTTATTAAATTCAATTTTATATACAACTTTCACATGAATAATAATAATAATTACAGAATGACAGAAGTACTTTTTAGCAAGTTTTTGAAATTAATTACAAAAGTATTAAATTTAGCAAACCCTAATTTTAATTATCATCAAATATTTCTTAATTAATTAATAAGTAATTATCCAAAGTATAGAAAAGTAATGTAAACATATCCATAAAAAGAATTACATAATAATAAGAATTAAATTACTTACTAAAGTACTAAATTTAGCAAAAAAAATCAAATTTCTTTTAAAGTAATTGTTCGAATTATGTAACAATGATGAAAAAACATGTTTAACTATCAGATATTGAAAATAATTAGAGATGTATAACATTTCAGAAGAAAAAAAAAGAAGTATTATTATCTTGGTATGAGGATGAGATAATTTCCTACTAGATTAAGAATACTCGAAGGAATTGTACAAAGTATTTATTTAATTTTGTGCAGAAATACCGTCGAGATTCTTGAGGTTTCCGAAGAAACGGATGACGAAGGAAGCGGAGGAGGCACCGAATAACCTTCGGCATCGCCGATAATAACATTAAACGAGTTATTTGCTCCGGCCGCATATAATTACCAGGAGATTAATGTAAATTAAAGCGAGTGTAAAGCGGATGAAATATCGTGTAATAAACACTTAATCTGTATAAATAAATGCGGTGGAGATGGACGAGGAGAAGAGAGATCTCGGATGCACGATGATCTACACATCATTTGCTTATTTTGCAGCGCGAAGAGATTAAGTACCAATAATGTGTTGAGGAGCAGCGGTATGACATATCGCATCGCATATAAAGCGTATTTTATTTGTTTATAAGAGCGTCGAGGTCGCCGTTTGGGGGCGAGGACGAGAGACTTCTTCTATCTGTTCCGTCTACAAAGTAAAATAAAATTATAGAACAAAAACATGAGGAACGATGTGTGGAAGAGAGAGAAAAATGTTTAGTCATAATGATTTATGCTTCAGCAAATGAAAATAAATCTGTTCGAGTTTAAGAGCAATGGGAGTATATCAGAATGTGGAAACGAACGCCTTTGTAGGATAAATAACGGCTCGTCCTCCACACCCACTCGAGAAACACTCTGCCGGACTATAATATAACAAAACCTATTTATTTGTTATCCACGAAAATTAACGAGATAACAAAAATAAACACCTATAAACTATACAGTTTAAAAGAGTGATAATGATAATGAAGGACGCTTTTTTCTTCAATAGTTTTATTGGGTAACTTTTATATCCCGTTCTTCCTAATGACTGCTAATAGTTTAATTTTTTTTTCATTAACGATCGTAAATTACTTTGCTTTATGGCAGGAAACAATCGTGCGTTTATCTCGAGTAATTAAAGTACAGGAAAATTGGATGAAATTTCTGAAAGGAAAAAAAAAACTATAACATCTGTTGATTTTTTTTTATTATTAATTAACTTAAACGTTACATAATTATAAATGAATAAAATGTAAAAAGAAACAACATATATCAATTTTTGTAATTATGTTAAAACTTATATTTTACTAACAAATCATCAGTATTTTCCTATTCTTATGTTACTTTTTTTTTATTCATTGTAGAAAAATATTACATAAATTAATTGAGTTTAGATGTAGTACAATTTCATAAGTGTTTTAGTTAAATCTCTTTCATAAGTTTGGAATGTTTTATTTATATTTACATATATTTAAAGTACAGGAAAATTGGA
>NW_017096862.1:5100-20461 GCF_001412225.1 Nicrophorus vespilloides
ATATATCAATTTTTGTAATTATGTTAAAACTTATATTTTACTAACAAATCATCAGTATTTTCCTATTCTTATGTTACTTTTTTTTATTCATTGAAGAAAAATATTACATAAATTAATTGAGTTTAGATGTAGTACAATTTCATAAGTGTTTTAATTAAATCTCTTTCATAAGTTTGGAATGTTTTATTTATATTTATGTAAGTTTGTAAATAAAAATTGCAATAGAAAATGAATACGTAGATAAATGCAATCATAAAAAATATTTATTTAAAGCAAAATTTGGAATTTTGTGATCATTTTGTAGACTTCTATTTGTAATTTGTTTCATAATATGTACATTTATCTAAAGGAAATTTTAATATAAATTCAATTTTATGTACAACTTTTTACAGAAACAATTACAGAATGACACAAGTACATTTTTACTTGTGAAGTAATTGTTCGAGTTATGTAACTATGATGTATAAAACATGTAAGAATGTTTAACTATCAGATATTGAACATTTTTATTTAAGTAAAATTCGAAATTTTGTGATCATTTTGTAGTTTTCTATTTGTAATTTGTTACATAATATGTACAGTTATCTAAAGGAAATTTCACTTTTAGTTGAAATATGATAGATTTGTATAAGATTTTGTTTCTTTTTTAGAAGTTTTAACAATGTTTTCAAATAAATTTACTTATATTTTCTCTATTAATGATAATAAAAGCTATGAAACTTTTGTCTTAAAATTTTGTACTTTTGTACTAGAATTTAACAATGTTTCCAATAGATTTATATATAATTTCGAAAATATATAATTTAAGAATAGAAAATTTATAAAAAGAAATGTTTTTGCAAATATATTCTGAAATTTCTGATCAAAATTGGATGAAATTTCTGAAAGAAAAAAAAGATAGATTTGTACAATATTTTGATTCTTTTTTAGAAGCTTTAACAATGTTTTCCAAGAAATTTACTTATATTTTTTCTATTAATGATAATAAAAGCTATGAACTTTTGTCTTAAAATTTTGTACTTTGTAGAAAACTTAACAATATTTCCAATAGATTTATATATAATTTCAAAATATATCTTTTTTACTATAATTAAATTCTATAAAAATTTTGTAATAAAAATGTATATTTATGTTTAATAATAGAAAAAGAAATGTTTTTGCAAATGAAATTTATGATCAATTTATTTCAAAATTTCAATTCAGTTTAGAAATTTTTCGTAAAACTTACAAATGTTTTGAAAATGTTAATTATACTTGAAAAAAACTTTTCTTTATAAGTAAATTGCTGTTTTCATAGAATAATTTATGTAAAATAATTCCTCAGTGTTTTAGTTAAGTAATTTTGGAAAGTAAAGTTTTGTATTGAATTTATTAATTGTATTAATCAAACTAATATTTCTCTATAATTTGAGAAGTAACATTTTGTTATTGATTAAGTAAAATACATTAACTTGTGTCTGCTTGTTGTTTGTCGAAGGGTTAAAACTGCGTTTGTACTCTGTGTGGAAACCCTATAGGAACAGTGGGAGTTTTACACAGTTGTTGGTGGTAAAGAAGGAAGAAGACCTTTTGTATATTACGTACCTAAAGGGAGTGAAGAAGAAAAGAAGGAAAAAAAAAACCGTCGACTTCTCAAATTTCAAACGTATTGGACCGCTCATTTCATAAATCCTCCACGGACCGGTGTGTCTTGTAAAACAACCTGCAGTTCAAATAAAACACGCAGTAATGCGACAGTAAAAATCGTCGGCTTATGAACAATGAGATACCATCACTGCTTAAATATCAAGTAGCATGAAAGACCTGGCAGGGGGTTACGATTCCCCACGTCAATATAAAGATGTAATCTCTTTAACTATGACATCAAGAAAGAAACAAGAAAAAAAAATATAGGTATAGAGGAGGATGAAGAAAAACCCTTTCCTTAGAAATTAAAAATTCCAACTGGGATTAATTCCAGTTCCACAACGATTAGCTCTTTACGTCGCATTAGAACTTAATAAAGAGATGTAAACTTAAGACCTTCTCTGCTCTTAGTTTTGTTGATGCACTTGCTTTTTGGGGGAATGTTGGATGGGATGGGAAATTAATAGGTTTCAGTCGTTTGCGGTTCACCAAAAATATCTTCCTCCACTTCCTCGGACATGTGTCGCAGACGAATACGTAAAGGGCGTAAGGTCACGTGCGGCCCGTTTGTCATCGACGGACCTAAATAGATTATACACGTAGAACCTTGCGAGGAATGCGACGAAAATAAACGGTTTCCATAGGAAAATCCGCGTGTTTTCTCAGGAGTCTGGATGGAATCCGAATGTCGAACGTGCTCGAGGTTTAAAATTAAAAGGGCCGTAAATAATAATCCGAGGGTCCGTTTGATGCGAAGACAATGGGTACGGTCGGAGGTCACGTGCCTCGCTGAAGACAATCGGTGATGTTGCCACCCACCAGGTACCATAAACCAGACGACGAATTCTTACGTGTATGTGTTTGTACCTTGCACACGCTCCAATTTCCAAACAACAACGTAAATACAATTGCAATATGAAGGAAACATACAACATCTTCAGGTTTAAAAAAAAAAACTAACATTAATCATGATTTCATAATAAAATTATATATGAATTTTCACTGAAGATAAATTTAATGCACACAATTGTTCATGGTTATATAAATTACTTTTCTGCAATTAACAAAAAGACGAGTTAATTTGAGATTAGTTAATTCCTTGTGTTTTGTTATTATATTATCATTACGAAATGAAAAATTCTTTTCTAATATTTTCTAAATAAAAAATACTATTTTTGAAAAGTAGAAATCACAAAATTCTTGTAGTTTATATAAAGGTTTTGATGAAAAGCTTATTCAACACGAATTTGTATGTAATTTTCTAGCAGTTGTAATAAACACACACAATTAACTAAATATGATAATTCTAAATTATTATGTAATTATAAAAAGTGTTATTAAAAAGTAATCGATTCAAATCAAATTGAAAAATATTATTTTTTACACAAACAATTATTAACAAAGAAGAAGATCAGAGGAGAATGGAGAGAAAAAATGAAGAAAATGACTGATTTAGACTAATAAGTGAGACAATCAATATTTCAGAGCAGTATCAACAAACAGTACCTGAATGTTGACGAAAAAGAGGAGAGGTTTTTAGTGGGTAAGAAGTTGCAAGAAGATGCAAGATTTTCCTTTCCTCCCAAAAAATATTGTAGCAACAAACGTTTGGTACTATAAATGCAAAGTTTTAGTAAAATGTTGAGTGTTTTATTGGTTGTAGAAAAGTATTACATAAATTGATTGATTTTAGGTGTAGTACAATTTCATAAGTGTTAATATTAATTATATTAAGCTAAGTTTAGTTAAATCTCTTTCATAAGTTCGGAAATAAAACATATTTATTTAAGTAATATTCGAAATTTTGTTATCATTTTGTTATCAGTTTTAGTAAAAAGTTGAGTGTAAAACTATGCAATTTTTTTTTATTTGAAAAGTGTTTGGAAAAGTTTCGATTTGTCTATTACTATTTTTATTCAATACATTTCATAGGACGAAAGTTAATGAAAACAATTTTATTTATTTAATAATTTTGATTTTTACTCTTCAAAAATTCACAATTTATCTGAAATCACTTGAAGATAAAGTGAATGCAAACATTTTTCAATGTATTTTTCTACAATTACAAAAAAAAACAAGTTAATTTGAGATTGGTTAAGCTTATATAATTCCTTGTGTTTTGTATAAATATTTGCATGAAAAATCATATACAATTAAATAATCATTACGAAATAAAAAACACTTTTCAAGAATTACTATGAAATATAATTTTGAAAAGTAGAAATTCTTGTAGTTTATATAAATATTTTGATGAAAAACTTATTGAACATGAATTTTTATGTAATTTTCTTGCAATTGTAATCAACACACACAATTAACTAAAAACGACAATTCTAAATTATTATGTAACTATAAAATATGTGATTAAAGAGCAATCGATTCAAATAAATTTGAAAAATTGTAATATTTTTTACACAAACAATTATTAGCAAGTTACTCTTCAAAAATTCACAATTTACTTGAAGGATACTGAAATCACTTAAAGATAAAGTGAATGCAAACATTTTTCAATGTATTTTTCTACAATTACCAAAAAACTAGTTAATTAAAAAACTACTAATTAATTGTTTGGAAAAGTTTCGATTTGTCTGTTATTATTTTTATTCAAAACATTTCATACGACGGAAGTTAATGAAAAAAAAAAATATGTATTTAAGAATTTTGACTTTTACTCTTCAAAAATTCACAATTTACTTAAAAGATACTGAAATCACTTGAAGATAAAGTGAATGCAAACATTTTTTAATATATTTTTCATTGGTTAAACTTATATAATTCCTTGTGTTTTGTATAAACATTTCCATGAAAATTCTATTCAATAAATCATTTTAAACTACTTAAACTTTATATAAATGAAAAACTTATTATACATAAATTAGTATGTAATTTTCTTACAGTTGTAATAAACACACACAATTAACTAAAAACGACAATTCTAAATTATTATGTAACTATAAAAAGTGTTATTAAAGAGTAATCGATTCAAATCAAATTGAACAATAGTACTTTTTACACAAACAATTATTGTTGCAACAAACGTTTGGTTTTGTAAATGCAAAGTTTTAGTGAAAGGTTGAGCGTAAAACTATGTACTTTTTTTATAATTAAAAAAAATATGTGTTTGGAAAAGTCTCGTTTCGTCTGTTACAATTTTTATTCGAAACATTTCATACGACGGAAGTTAATGAAAACAATTTTATTTATTAAATAATTTTGACTTTTACTCTTTAAAAATTCACAATTTATCTGAAATATACTGAAATCACTTGAAGATAAAGTAAATGCAAACATTTTTCAATGTATTTTGCTACAATTACCAAAAAAATAAACGAGTTAATTTGAGATTGGTTAAACTTATATAATTCCTTGTGTTTTGTATAAATATTTGCATCAAAAATCTATTCAATAAATCATTTCAAACTATATAACTTTTAAAGAATTACTATGAAATGTAATTTTGAAAAGTTGAAATTCGGAAATTTTTGTAGTTTATATAAAAATTTTGATGAAAATCTTATTATTCATGGAATTTTCTTGATATAATCATCATACAATTAACTAATTAACTAAATGCGACAATTCTAAATTGTTATGTAACTATAAAAAGTGTTATTAAAGAGTAATCGATTCAAATCAAATTAAACAATAGTACTTTTTACACAAACAATTATCGTTGCAAGAAACGTTTGGTATTGTAAATGCAAAGTTTTAGTGAAAGGTTGAGTGTAAAACTATGTACATTTTTTTATAATTTAAAAAACAAATATGTGTTTGAAAAAGTCTCGTTTCGTCTGTTATAATTTTTATTCGAAACATTTCATCCGACGGAAGTTAATGGACGGAATCAAACGATTTCATTCATATTTAGTTTACACTCTCTATACTTTTATATTTTTTTAACACACATATTTATATATGGAGAGAGAGGAAAATATCGTATGGTTTATTCATTTTCAAATTGAATACATAGAGTGGATCCAATAAAAGTGTATTATTGCATTTGTGAAACGGATGTCGGCAACCGGAATCGGACATCTGTGACAGATTGTCAATCAGCGGATGGATATTAACGGCGATCGGACTGGAACGCGACGCCTGTTTTCGATAATTTCTAATTAAATTTTATTATAAATGAATGCATTTTAACGTCCCAAAATCTATATAGATTTGAATGCTTTCACACATATCTATATATATTTTTATATATATGAAATGAAAACGGACAGTTTGATTGCAGCTTTCAAACAACGCTTTATATAATTGCAAATATTTCGATTGTTTGTTTGTTTGTTGCGATATTAGATTGTATCTGTAACGGGTTTACAATGTTGTCTCGTATCTCGTTATTTATACTAGTTTGAACATAATTATATCTGGAGATAAGGGCGATGCTTTATGTCCGTTGTAGTGCTGAGTTATTGGCATTATTAGTTGCAAATAGATTGATTACGGGGAATCGATAGTTTTCTCTCTTTTTGTTTTTTTTTAATTCACGGTTCAGTTGAAATCTATTTTTGATCGAACACAATGCTAATGCATAATTCTCAGATTCATTTAATGAAATAATCAACAAATTTAAGATTACTTATATTCAAATAATTTAGATTTCTAAACAATTAATTGTATTTTTTTTATCTTAAGATTCCAAAAGTTTCAGTGTTTGTCTACAATTGCAGAAATGTTGAGTGTTGAATCTTTGCTGCATACACGAAATGTAAAAAGTTGATGAAACTGTGGATTTACTGTAGATTTGAAAATATCAAAAGTAATTATGAGATTTTCATTGAAAAAATACAATTTTAAAGTTAGTTTTTGCTCAATATATAATAATTTTCTATTAATATTTTGGATTGGAAACAATATATCAAAAGAATGTAAATCGATGAGACATGATAAGAATAAAAAAAAAATGCGAAATTAAATGTAGCAATTATTGATTTTTTTTTAAGAGAAAATTGTAAATTAATCAAAAGAAGACTTCGATTTATGGAACAATACACTTTTGTATTATTTTTACATGATTTTTCATTTTAGAATTTTCTAAAAAAGTATAATTTTTGTCAAATTTCCATAAATTTTTGTTTTATACAATTTTAAAGTTTTTTTTTTGTTCAATATTTAATGATTTCCTGTTAATATTTTCAATTGAAAACAATTTATTAAAAGACTAATTAAAATATTTAAGAGATTTTTATCAATCCACATTATTTGTCGAATTAGTGAGATTTTTTAAATATTTTTTTATTATGAAATAATTAAAATATAGAATTGCTAAATTCATATAAGAAAACAATAAGAAACAATATTAAATGAAATATTTTAGAGATTTCCATCGAAAAAACACAATTATGTATGTTTTTTTATAAATTAATTGATTTTTGTATAATTACTTGAAAATTCATTATTTTTGTAACATGTAAATAATTAATTAAGAGATTTATTGAAAAAAATCTCAATTATTTCAATATATTCCTTAAACAAAACACTTTTTTGAGCTAATTATTCTTTATAATTAGTTCAAACAAAGATATTAAATGTATTAAAAAAAATCGAAGCTAATATTTAAGAAATTCCAATAAACGAAATTACAAATAATATTTATTGAAAAAATACTCAATATTTCATAAAATAAGTAAATTTAGTGTAAAATTGTATTGTTCTTATAGAAATTTCAATAATTTAAACTTAATAACATTGAATTTGGTGTAAATATTGTAAAAACTACGTTTGATCTAATAAAAGAAACCAGAAAATCGAAACTAATATTGAAAAAATTCCAATAAACAAAATTACAAATAATAATTAATGAAAAAATATTAAATATTTCATAAAATAAATAAATTTAGTGTAGAATTGTATTTTTCTTATAGAAATTTCAATAATTTAAACTTAATTAAATTGAATTTAGTGTAAATATTGTAAAAACTACGTTTGTTCTAATAAAAGAAACCAGAAAATCGAAACTAATATTGAAGAAATTCCAATAAACAAAATTACAAATAATAATTAATGAAAAAATACTCTATATTTCATAAAATAAGTAAATTTACTGTAAAATTGTATTGTTCTTATGGAAATTTCAATAATTGAAACTTAATTAAATTGAATTTAGAGTAAATATTCTAAAAACTACGTTTATTCTTATATAAAAAGAAACAGAAAACATAGGTTTCTTATATGTATAAATAATTCAATATACTTTGAAGTTTTTTCTGTTGTACAAGATAATTTCAGTTAATTAAATTACTTAATATTCTCTTAGCAATAGATCTAATCATGAATCTTTTGATGTAACTAAAAATAATATCGCAATCTCAAATTTTCAATGATTTCAACTTATCAATGTAATCGATCAAAATATTTGGAGTACAATTATAAATAAAACAAGCATCTAAAAATAGGCGAATGCTAGTGTTCACTATTATTGATAACAATTAATCAATCGAAATTCCACCAAAATTCCTTATCATCATCATCATCCTCATCACTATATAAGAAACCTTACAACAATTTTTGAAACATCATTCATTGATTCGAAATGTACAAGTTAATATTATTCACGACGCTGATCGCAGGTAAATTTTAATATTTTCTTATTAATTTAGAAATTATTTCTTTATTTTAATTGGTTTAATTTAAAGAGACAATTAATAAAACGAGTTTTTATTTGAATGGAAAATTTGATGTTTTCTAAGAGAATCGATTAAATTGTTTTCCGTTGCATGTGGTTCGATTACAATTCTTGTATGCGCTTTTCGCATGATTATGCAAAGTTCCTGTTTAACACGATTCGTCTCTCTTCTTCAGCTGCAAGCTGCTTCAAACTCGACTGGAGGATCGTAGGTGGTCTCGAGGCGGAGGATGGTCAATTCCCTTATCAGGTGTCTCTTCAGTCCAAAGGAAAGCACACATGCGGTGGGTCCATAATCACGGACAAGTGGATCTTAACAGCCGCTCATTGCGTAATCGGCGTGAGCTCATCCTCGCTGACCGTCGTAACCGGCACCAATAAACTGGACAAAGCAGGAGCTTCGTATCCCGTCGCCAAAGTCATCCACCACGAAGACTACAACAGTTTCCTTCTTCAACACGATATAGCTCTGATTAAAGTTAAAGAAGCTATCGAATTCAACGAGAAAGTACAACCAATTGCTTTGGCTGATCAAGAGTTGGAAGATGGTGAGGATTGCGTTTTGAGCGGTTGGGGATCTACCGTGTTTCCTGGTAACTCTCCAAACGAGCTTCGCTTTGTTCAATTGAGGGTGATTTCCAAGGAGCAATGCCAGAACGCGCAGAAAAACAAGGAAATTTACGAATCTCAGATTTGCACTTTGACACAGAAGGGTGAAGGCGCTTGTCATGGTGATTCTGGTGGTCCTTTGGTGGCTGATGGTAAATTGGTGGGAATTGTTTCTTGGGGAAAACCTTGTGCTGTTGGGTATCCCGATGTTTTCACTAAAGTCTACTCTTACTTGAGATGGATCAAATCTTATGCCAAGTAATTTTTACAAACAACTAATTTATTTTTTTCAATCATTATGTACATTTCTTAATCAATTAATAAATAATATTTATTTATAATAAGTTTTTACATTTTCCACAAATTTCTTTAAAAATGAATACATTGCTAAGAAAAGTCATAAATTTATGTTAAAATTATTTTCTTAAAACAAATATTTAAGAAAAAATTGATTTTTTTAGAAAATTCTAAAATTAAAAATAATCATTATTGTTCTTAAGTTCTTGAAAATAATACAAAAGTGTATTGTTCCTTAAATCGAAGTTTTCTTTTGATTCATCTTCAATTTTCCCATTGAATTTTTCAGTTATTCTATAATTGCTTTTATACTAATCATATCTCATTGATTTACATAATTATTTCTTCTTAAATTTGTAATATTTTCATCTTCCAATAGAATTTTATATCTCATTTTTTTTTTCAGAATTATTGTATCTTCTTCTAATTGGATTTTTCAGTAATTTTTTTAGAATAATTTTTGTATATTTTGCAAAATTTAGAAGCAATAATATTGAAATCAACCACGTATCTTTTTCAATATTATTTCTCCTAATTTTTCTAATTGTTACAACAAAATGATTTTAACTTCCCATTGGATTTTCCTATATTTTTTTAAGTTATTTTTGTATTTTCATCATTATTAGTTTTCAAAATTTGTTTATTTTGTATCATTGTACTTCTTTTCTTTCGTTGCCTAAGATTTTTCTATCATTTAACAAATTAAATCCTTCTTAATTTTACAATTTTACTTCTTCTAATCAAATTTCTATATAATATTTACGAAATGTTATTTTTTTCTTAATTTTGTATCTTCTAATTGGATTTTCCAGTAATTTTATTTGAATAATTTTTGTATTTTTTGCAAAAATATTGAAATATAATAATATTGAAATAAACCATGTATCTTTTTTAATATTATTTCTCTTATTTTTTCTAATTTTTACAACAAAATTCTCATCTTCTCATTGGATTTTCCTGTCATTTTTATTAATTTTCTATTTTCATCATTATCAGTTTTCAAAATTTGTTCATTCCTAATTTTGTAACATTTCTACTTCATTTCTTTCGATTTCTAAACAGTTTAAGTTAGTATCTTCTAATAAGATTTTTGTATCATTTAACAAATTTAAACCTTCATAATTTTACAATTTTACTTCTTCTAANNTTTTTCTTAATTTTGTATCTTCTAATAGGATTTTCTCTATAGGTTTTATATTTTCGCTGAAGTCTATGAAAAAAGAAACTAAATCAAATTGGATCGGCTTTATTGAAGAGTTGCGGACTAATAAAGTTGCGGCTATTGTTTTTTCTTTCTCTCTCTCTCTTTTTTTTTTCGTTGTTGTTGTTGTCGGCGGTAAAAGGACGACGATATGAGCCATCAAAGTAAGGATGCGTCGCAATATTTTTCTTTGATGTTAATCCGAAAATCCCGCAACCTTATAACATGTGTGATACGCGTACGCACAGAACCCATAATAAAAGGGGGGAAAAACACACACACACAGCACAAATTGAATTTGCTATCAGCAGATGGGCGGGGTGAAATACAAAAAAAAAAAAGGGGGCAGAAGGTCATCCTGATGATGATCATCATCATCATCATCAAAACATATCGTATTGTAAACGTGGGGGCTGAATATGTGTATGTAGTTATTATATAAACGCAGGTCACGTGATCAGCTTTATTAAATCAGCTAATTAAATGCTCCACCTACTAGGTCCGCCCTGGCTCATTACACTAATGTCCAACTCTTGGACTTGGGCGGGGCCAGAGCTGTTACATAAACACACACACATCCACACACGTATATGTACACATAAACACACACAGACGCTAGTAGCAGCGTTTGATGTGAGCCGGACACGCGGCTGTTAACCGTCCAATATTATTGTCCACCAAATCGTTAATTAAATATTTATCAGGAACCACGCGATCGCCGTATTCGAACGAATGATTCGAATCGAATTATTAATATCATTGCACTCCGCACGTAACAACCATCCCCTTTTCTACAACACTATACGATATCAATTTTTGTTTGTAATTCATAGAATATTCACAAAGGCGGAATGGCTGCGACCAATAACCTTTTGTATGTTTATTTGTACAACAAATATTACATTACTTTTTACGTTTCTTTATTTTTTTATGCACTAGATCACAATATACGCAGGATCTAACAAATGTTCGCTAAGTAGGCTTTAATTCTTTTATTTCTAACGATATTAAAAAATAACATTTCGTAAATATTACAAAGAAATTTGATTAGAAAAAGTGAAATTGTAAAATTATGAAGGTTTAAATTTGTTAAATGATACAAAAAGCTTATTATAACTTAAACTGTTTAGGAAACGAAAGAAATGAAGTAGAAATGTTACAAAATTATGAGTAAACAAATTTTGTAAACTTATAATGATAAAAATACAAAATTAACTTAAAAAAAATATATAGGAAAATCCAATGAGAAGATGAAATAATTTTGATGTAACAATTAGAAAAATCAGGAGAAATAATATTGAAAAAGATACGTGGTTGATTTCAATATTATTTCTTCTAAATTTTGCAAAAAAAATACAAAAATTAATAAAAACAAATTACTGGAAAATCTTAAATTTGCTCATTGATGAACAGATTGTAAAAATAAAAATTGTTATATAATTATAAAATTTACCCAAAAATTATAATCATATTATTAATTTGTATGTGACATTGATTTGTATGTTATAAACTTTTTTACATAGAAAAGCAAAAATCATTGAAAATATATGATTTCTTCATTTCTACCATTCTTATTTTATATTTATGCCTTTTAGGGTTATTTTTTGGTAATTAAAGCAATATATTTTTTATAATGAATTTACATTGAATAGTTTAAACAGTTTGATAAAAATTTAATGAAGTTAGAAACTTAACCAATTAATTGTAAGCATTTATTTATTTACCTTCGTTAGGTTTATCTGATTCAAGATTTTAACAATTGTATTTTAACATCTAATAATTATAGAATAATTATAAAACAGAAAAGATTAAGTACTGTAAAGGTTTTTTTAATAATAAGATTTTATTGTTGTTTTTTAAATAAACATTCAATATATATAAGTATTTTTTATTGAATTATTATAAAATTTACACCAAATTTATAATTATATTAATAATGTGACATGTGACATTACGTTATTAACTTTTTTTTACGTAAAAAGCAAACATTATTGAAAATATATGATTTTTGAATATTTACCATTCTATTTTATATAAAATATAAAATTTTCTCCAATAATAATAGAGTTTTCACATAAAAATAAAAAACGAATTTTGACACATTTGTTCATAGTATAGAGTAATATTAGATTTGAATATATGAGGTAACAAAAAAATGTAATAAATTTAAAAAATATAAGTGTTTAATAACTATTTAAATAATATTTTTTTTGTAAATATTGTGAATTTAGTTATAATCAGAAAGTCGAACCGGAACCTAACCGAAAACCGTAAACTGAAATTAACAGGATTTTTAATAGAACTGTAACTGTAACCGGAACGAAAACTTGCTGAATTGAAAAACCGAAATTTTAATTAATGTTCGAGTTTCTAGTTATAACATATTTGTTATAAGATGTATTATATGATTGAGAATACTTTTAAGATCTGTTAAGTTACTTTATTATCTAAATCAAGGTTTTCCCAAACTATGTTCTGCAAAAAGTTAATGGAATGAAACAAATAATGAATGTTTTTTTCAAATATTTTAAATTTTATTAATTATGTTATATTACCTACATTACAAAAATGTTTGTAAAATTTTATTCCGTTTGGTTCCGTAATTAAAAAATACAAATATTAGCATGTAAAAAGGTTATCGCTTTGACAAATCCATTTCTTGTTGAACTTGATCACATTCCGTTGTTAAACTGAAAATATATTTATATATATAGATCCCATTTCCGGGTTTATTCTTCTATATATATTTTGTTTGTTTTGTATACGTGGGGAGACTTAGATGTTATATTGTTGGTTTGGTATCAAAAAAAAAGGAAGCTTAGGGATAGATAGCAATATGATTCGAAACGCAGACCTCTTCCTCCTCTTCATCCTTCGAACGTAATCCATAACAATGGTTCTTCAGATTCTCGCTCACAGGGGAGAGAACGATAGAGAGAAAGACCTCCTCCGCCTTTTATATCTGTTTCCATTCCGTAACACGATCCGATAACTTTCATAAATATACATTAATATTACATTTATTTTTTTTCGTTTCGCTTTGCTTTCCCTCCCCCGTCGATCGATGTAATTGCATAAAAATGGCGTCGCTTCGTGCGTGGATTGAATTTCATCCGCCGATTTATTGCCTTCTAATTATAAATATCTAGAGAAGACGCCAGATCGTAAATCGAGCACATCATTATTCCGAGAGAAGATTTATTACACTTATTAGCGATTTATCAAATCGCTGGTTTCTTAATTAATCAGTTAATTAATTAATTTACTTTATATTTTCGTGAATTGAAGCATCAACAAACCGATCAAAGTTCATCTTTGAAGCATGATTCAATTGCGGATCAATCATGAGTTCACTACGACCACCCCCTCAACGGCTCCCCGTGTTTAGCAAACCGCACCGGATTTAATCACACTCATACATGGATCCTATGGTGGATGAGGAAGAGGACGAGGATGAGGGAGAGTTGTGCTTTGATCGAACGCTGGTGTCATAATCTGGCCTGTAAGTGAACAGTGCCCGATACGACCCCCCTCGTTATGTATATATATAAAGTGTGGACTCCCCCGGATATTGTATGAACAATCATCATCATCATCATCCATCGGGGGTTGTTGTTGTTGTGTATGCGAGATGTGTTCGTGTGTTCACAGACCGATGACTCGGGTAATCTCTCTATATGCGTATTCCCTTGTATATTAATCATCTCTTTTGTACACATACTCTTTATTCATATGTTTGCCGACACACAGCGCGCGCTCCCAACGGCAAATATTGATAATAATATTTGGGACAATATTGATGGGAATATTCCACGGTTGCACCTACAGTTCCCTTTTTTTTGTTTGTTTTGTTTCCTCGACATTGCTACAAAATCAGTCGCTTTAGCAATCAATCACTTCATAATGTAATTAAATCCAATCTATTGAATATTATACAAAAGTATTTAAAGAAAAAGAAGAAATAAAGAAATAATGTATTTGAATATATCTAGAATCAAATATTTAAAATTATATTGTTTCAATGTTTAATGTTTAACAATTATTATAACGTTTGTAATTCGCAGCTAAATTTGATGTTTAATCGTGTCTTAAATTGAGCGTTGTTTTAACATTTGAGATCCACAGGTGCAGCTGATTTTTCGTGTCGTCTTAAATCGGGCGTTTTCGTCTAATTTTTATTTTTCTTATCTATTATGCAGGTGTGCAAAACGCACACGTTTGAGATTCGCAGGTGCAGATGATTCATCGCTGCGTCACGTTTGAGAATCACAGATGCAGTTGATTTTTGTTACTTTCTTATTTATCAATTATGCAGGTGTGCAAAATGCATTTATCACACTCATTCTCTTGACCACTTATAAATTTACTTAACGTTTGGGAACCTCTGATTTTTATATGATTTACAATTTATATAATATTGAAAAACGTAGAAATTATATAAAAAAAGATTTCTTATCTTATATAATTATTACTTAATACTAAAATATCTCTAGAATTATAATATCTCCAGTAACAAAAAGTTTGTAAACCACTGATAAAGACAGTATAAATTATCAACTTTGAGTTATTAGATTATTATTGAGTAATTTCTTATTTAATTTTTGTTGAAATACATTCAAAAAGTAAAGTTTATTGATATTTAATTTGAGGTTTTAATTAGATTATGAAGTGATGNATAATTTTGAAAAAAGTAGAAATTATATAAAAAAAATCAAAAAATATATTAAAATTACTATTAAAATTTATTATCTTATATAATTATTATGTAATACTAAAATATCTCTAGAATTATAATATCTTCAGTAACATAAAGTTTGTAAACCACTGATAAAGACAGTATAAATTATCAAGTTTGAGTTATTAGATTATTATTGAGTAATTTCTTATTAAACTTTTGTTGAAATAAATTCAAATTTAAATATTTTGTGTAATTTTGCAGATATTATTTGTTACTTATTGTGTTGTATCATAAAGTAAAGTTTATTGATGTTTAATTA